>NC_060253.1:62385656-62688687 GCF_921293095.1 Ischnura elegans
CCCCCAAACAAAATTCATGACTACGCCACTGAAGTCAAGGCACGTGAAATTAATGGAAAAGAAGATTATGCGACTGCATAGCAATGGAAGTAGATATGAGTTTCAATTGCAGGTGCTCTTCTTGAAATTTCAACGAAATAAATTTTTAATGCAAGTAATAATCTTTCGATTTAGGTAATGAAATAAAAGGAAACCTCCCTATTATACTCGATGAGTTGACTGATTGAGCGCGGCGCTCAACTTCATTGGTACACGTGTTGATGATTGATTAGCGACATTTTTACTTATGAAAATCATATGAACCTACAGTCAACTTCAAAAAAATAAAGTATACAACTTCCGGCTTCACTTTTTGGAATTGAATTACGACACCAGCAAAAGATAAACTTTGAATATTTATCTTTAGTTCACGAAGTATTGTACTGATGATAATGAAGTATACCTACAGCCAACTTCAATAATAAAAAAGCACAAAACTTCAGGCTTAAGTTTGTGAAAATCAATGGTGTCACCATCAAAAGATAAACTATAAAATTTATGTTGACATCAATGATACCACCTTTAAAAAATAAACTATAAAATGTATACTTAATTCACGAAATATTCTTCTGATGAAAATCAGCTTACTTTAGAGTCAACTTCCGTGCTTGAATGTTGGGTGGAAGGCATTTCAAGCGCAACACTCAGTCCGACGGATGGGACGTGAAGCCGTGGTCCCCTTGGCGCATTTTGTAAAGAGCAGGGTAATGCCGACGCCGGGTTTCTCTCCACCCTTCCTTACCTACCCTTCTATCATGGCGCAAATAACCTCAGCTGTCGGTCGCCTCCTCCAAATACCATACGATAACAATGGACAGTAAAACCAAAGGATTGAGCGTGGCGTTGGAGTGGGATGAAAGGAAAGGAAAGTGACCATTTCTCGAGACGGAGACACTAACACGTAAGATGCACACGCGAGGACCGATTCGTCTTGGGGCGGGAGGTAAAGGCGGCTGGCTGTTGTATCTCGTGAGTGTCTGTCTGCAGTGTGGGGGGGAGGCAGGAGGTCCACTCACTCCACGCTCCCGCCAGTGGGTGAGTTGCTGCGGGTGAAGCAGAGGGAGGAGGAGGGGGGGGGGAGAAATCCTTTCACTTCTCCACGTCCTCGGCTGAGTTTGCTCCCTTTCAACCCCTCACCCCCTACTCCACAAACAGCTTACCCCCACCTCTCTTTCCTCCTCCTTTACCCCACGCACAGAAACCTCAAGTTTCCTCCCGGACAGTAGACCAGAGTGCCACCAAACCGCTCCTTCCCGCACCCAAGGTACCCGAAGGAAGCTAGATCTACTGACTTATCATTCTATTGAGTCAACCGAATCACACGCCAGGAGAAATACAGCTTAAAAGAGTACTACATGTTAAAATGATGACTTTTTGCCAGCGGCGACATTACTAAACGAATTCCATGTAGAAACAAAATTTTGCCGAATATTTTTTTATCCCTTTACTCAAGTATGTTTTGCTTGACAGGCAAAACATATTTGAAGAACCTTCTGAATCCTTTAATTTTCACCCCATACACATGAATTTGCTTCTCCTAATTTATTGAGTCCCTTTAAGTTATTTTAAATGACGCATTTCTCTTTTAAATCAATGTTAGTCGCGAAGCGAAATTCTTTGCTTGGTATGCCATTTATATCATTTAGTTATGGGTGTATAAAATTATGAGATCCTATATTAGTTAATGAAAAAATGCATTAAATGGTAGGTGAGGGCTACAAACGTACTGGTAGACTGTTAAGATGCGGAGACTGTGAAAATAGTGCGGAATACGAAACAAGATTTCTTAATCAACTATAGGCTATCTTGTTCACGCCGATCAACGCCTAGTATTTATGCTACTCTTCCACCGAAAGGTATATATACCTTATATTTCATTTAATAGTTTTTGGTTTAATGTCAATATATAATATACAATTAAGTGTCAGTCAATGCCATTTGGCGAACAAAATGATAACCATATACTAGTAATGTATTTTCAGGTTCAATTTTTAGAATAGATAAAGTCATATTTTTTGTTTATGCCATTAATACTCCTGTAGCATAATCCAATATCTACCTAAAATGTAGTGGAAGAAGATAATTTTCTTTGAAAATGTCTAAGCTCAATAATTAAGGAGAAATCGGGATGGGCATTTAATAAATAAAGGCACTATTAGCCTGTATAAATAACGGCACCGTTCGAATGTTTTGAATCCGACATTTCTTAGTTTTGTTTTTGTTCAACCATAATTTTTTTTCCAACTTTCCGAATTTATCAGCCAAAATACGGCTACTGAAAAATTCTAGAGCAGCGCATCATTTCTTAAGGTGAAATAAGGTGGAACTTCCTAAGGTACATGAATCAATTCAAGGATAAATATCTTGGCTCCATCAAAAGCCACATTAATTAATCACTAGAGATACAGCTTGCGCCGAGGCATGTTATCTCAATGATATACTGATCATAGCCACTTAATTGATTCAGGTAGGCAGGTAAAACCATTTTTCCGATAGAAATTTCTTGGTGAGGTAGTTTATTTTTATAAAAGAATTTCAATCCGTTGTAAACAACTTTCTACTTTCTAAGTGAATTTTGACAAGCAGTTATTGATCTTTCCTCGACAATGCTGGTTTGAAACACCCATTTATCATAGGATTCGGAGAAGTGGTGTCACGATGAAAGTAAGGAGAAAATATTTAAAAGTGTTCCCGATTGATTCTTTCTGTAGAATGTTTACTAATTAAATTACACCAAGCAATTCTTTCACATAAATACCGTTGAAGAGTAAAAGTTTTTTCGCCACCCTGAATGGTAGCAGGTCGGACTGTTTGGAAAGGTGACTTTATTAGGCATATTAATAGATAAAAGATCACTTTTAAATAGATTGTAGACAATATTAGGTTATTTCTGGGCAAAAAATGTGTAGGTACACGTGGAGCAATAAAAAATTTCGTTTTTGAGTCCTAAAAATCACGTTTTCAACATCAAAAATCTCTGGACCCCCTTTCTCCTGGGGTGTTTTCTATAAAACCCAGTAGGACCCCAAAATCTCCGGTAAACCCCCTCCATTAAAAAATCCTGGGTATGCTACAGTATAAGATGCAACAGTTTTGTAAGCGCTGACATCTCACTCATCCAGATAACAGCAGGAAATGTGAGGAAACACGGAAGACCGAAGGATGTTAGGCTTATCGGGAGAGGAGAAGAAGAAATAATACATTGAGTGGATAGAGATAAGCAGGTAGTAGAGGTTCGTCAAGTTTAGAATCATAAATAATCTACTGGATTGGAATTATAAATTATCGACAAATGGATGCTAGTCGGCTTTTATCTATGCATATGAAAGATGATGTCAGTATGTCTGTCCGCTATAAGTTTCCATGCGGCTGAACAGATTGCGACCTAAGTTATTAGTTAAGTGCACTTTATGTACCTGAACCCCATAGTCTTACTTCCGGTCGCGTCCGATGCGCCCTCTGTGTCGTTTTCTGATTACCGTTCGTTACGTCACGCCATACAACTACTGCGGGTAGGTATCCTGACGGATATGCATACCTCACGAAACAATCGTAGTGAAAACTCAAAACCCCCTATGATCATAAGTTAAAGCTCCAAGTTTACCACATATCTGGGTACCGTCCTTCCCGAGCAAAGCCAGATGGCATGCTAGTGGTAAATACACTTCCAATGCAACGTGGCAACTAATTACTGATAATAATTATGATTCACAGGTCCGCCTTTTTTTCGAAAGAAACGACCTTCAGAATTACATAGCACCACATTAACATCTATATATACCCTCTCCATTCATTTCTCCTTTATAGCAGCTGCGTATTTTGGTATCATATTTTGCTCTACGTTCATCATCTATCCCTTTTGCCTCCGAAATGATTTCAAAATTCCTCGATCAATTTTAACAAGATGTTTTTTTTCAGTGACTCAACTGTGTATCTCCGCATTTTCTTTCTGACCAAATTTGTGCTTCGCACCTAATAACACACTACTGATAAATTATAGCCGGATGGCAGAGACAAAACGAGAGGTAACTAATGATTTGATTTTTTGTGACTTTCTTACAAAAAAATCTCTTATAATTTTTTTCCTGTTACTTCCTCTCTCCATTATATTTCATTATAGATAAAAAAAATGCCATTATCATGCCAAGCAAATGATAGTGATATAAGAAATAGCTTCCTTTGACTCCTTGAGCATAAATAAATAAAAATTTCAGATAGATTTGCCTGTCATTATTTCATTACCCAACGATTATAGGATTTTTAAGACGTGCGTCGTAGATATATTTTCTGCTCTCAATTGCCACTTGCATCAATTAATAAATAGTATGTTTTTTAATAACTCCTGATTTATGAAAAAAAATAATTTAAAACGCAGCCCAACGAAAACAAAAAAGAGCATGAAATGTATTTACGGCATCAAAGCGACGTCATTCCATCTTTAGTCTGCCGCCATGATGGGCATTCTTTACTTTTAATAAAATAATACAAAAGCAACTCTAATATTAGAATAAACCATTTTTACCAATGATTCCAAAAATTAGCACAGATTATCACAATAAAATACTTACAAATGCTCGCTCATTCAAAAAAATTACTCCACATGTTTTATTTTAATTCTTATACACAGCCAGCTGCACAATTGAAGACACAACGCAACGGTATGGTATCTAACATAATTTTAAGAAGTCCATGGGTTTGATAGAATCTAAAAATTAGATTTGGAGATTTTAAATGCGTTTGCACCGCTAATGACACAGCTCGTGTAACAGTATGTATTATACGCATAAATCGGTTGCAAGGATGAAAACATGAAGTGATAATTTTTCCTTAGCTAATACAATAATACATGCTACCGATGAAAATCGTGATTTCCCCAAATGGAAAAATTTAAGCCGCATGGTTTAAATTTTGAAGGAGTAAAATTGAAGGACAAGTTAGAAGAGGATGGCCAATAGAAAAGTTAAGTTGGATCTTGAGAGTATTGAGAATTTGGTAGCTAAGGAATACAAGAGATTGTTTATAATAGAGAGCAATGTATAGGTTCAATAAATCAATCTGATCAAATAAGCCATACAAATATACATCTAAGCCTCTTAATCGACTATTAGTACGAAAAATATATTTGGTTTTTATTACAGAAGTATGTGCCTTACATAATGGCACAATGTAAAAAAATATAATAGAAAAAACGAGAAAAGTAAACCACACCTCAAGGGACTGCCTTGGTAGACCAAAAAAAACCATGCAAACGCATCTTATATCTAAAGGATTCTCACACTGCAGGGAGACTTAACTGTCGTCTCACAATAATTATCCGAGAAATGATAAAAAAATTACAGGCTGCAATGATTTACTTACTTTATTTCGAATGATGATCTATAAACGAATTCGTTCATGCTATTTCCATGAGAACTTACTACTTTGGCAAAATTAATTCTGCATCAATTTCATTGCATCATGCCTAAATACAAGTTCAGTTACTGAGTAGATTATTAACTTAAGCTCTCACAGAGCCTTAAGTTTTTAGCGCTAGCTGATAATTTAAAGAAATTTTCTACGCTCCATGCATGCACTAGTAATCCACATGCATAATATGAAGTCTTCTAGTCTAGGGTCATCATCCCTTTAAGGATGACATAGGATTCCACGCAAGGGTTTCTCTCTCAGCACACTCAATTGTAGATTGTCTAACTGGTGCGTCAATCCTCTTTCAACAAAAGAGGAAGAGTTTTGAACATATGAATCGACATTCCCCATTTATTTCTATTTAATGCAATATTTCACACTCGGTCCTATAGCTATTTACAATGTCTTTCCTGTTCTTCAACATTTCATGCATCCAGCACAAAAAAAAACAAAGCTCCCAGGAATATTAAGGGATGCTGCAAAATTTAGTAAACCCTTTGTTTACGATGCAATTTTCTTAAAGCTTGACAGAATTGAGTGAAAAATAGATTGCGACCGACATCATAGAAAGCTTTGTATACACCATTAGATGTGTATACGCATTAAATCTTGGAGGTCAATTGGGGGATAACACGGGTATTTGGACAATAGCAATGACTTGGAGAATTTAAAACCTATGGATCGACAGCTTTGCAGGTATGCTATTCTTTATGCAACCCCTATACCCAACCTTGACTGTTAAACTTTTGTAATAAAATGGTTATTTTCGGTTTTATCATGTCCGAGAACCCAAGAATTGACATCTTGGTCAATGAAATGCAGATTTTTTTCTATCTCAATTTTTTTTTAAAACTTTATTAAAACTTCATTAAAAACTCCATTATGAAAATTCAAAATTTTGGTTTGGACCCACATTGTGAGGTACAAAGTTCAAAATTGTAAAATTTGGCTTACACTTAACAAAGCCTTGGAACTTTCTTCATAAGTATGCCAATTTCAACAGTGTTGTTCGAGGCGAAGTTACTAAAATTAGAGGTCAAAAATGACACACGACCTGTGGGACAGTCTGTATACAAAACTGTCTGAGTCATCTGAAAACCTTTATATTGCGCGTAATCCTCTCCGACCCTTTCGGTCGTTGAAGTTTCCAAAATGTGCTCACTTTAAAAAAGAGATCAGAAACAAGACTTCTGCCTAATAATATATACCAGGCATATAATTGAGTTGGTAAAAAATTTTATTCAAACATAATATGTCACGATAAGAAATAATTGGGTAAGATTCATCTGAGGTCTACCCAATCCAAGTCAACTTTTTCTTAAAAGTCTTTCAAACGGCCAAGTTAGTCCAGAATCTTAACTCGACCCCTATACGGTTAATTTTTTCGTGAATCGATGATTATGATGACTTCATCGCCATTAAAAAAGGAAATATGGAATATTCACTTCTTTTCACATGACTTGCTACATGAAATACACCAACCATCCTACGTAATATGGTCATCCTGACCGAGGTAGTTCCAACAAATCAACAAAAGGATTATTGATGGTAAATTGACACTTGAAATGTATTTAATTTTAACTTTGCAAAGCCCCATAATATCAAAAATCTTTATTTTTGCACCTATTATGATAGGTGATAGGTTTCATTCCTAAGAACTGATTGATAATTTAATTCCTGTCATTGAGGAAAATACGAAATAGTCACATAAAAAATAATAAATCACATGACTAGGCGTGTGATTGATGAACATAATATCAAAATTAATTGACAACAGGTAAATTCTATGCAAACAACAAAGGAAGCCATTGAATGCTTCATTGAAACAAATAATTCAGGCCAGCTTTTTCTCTTGTTTGGTTCCTGCCCTCACTGCTCGATGGGAGCTCAAGAGGATTAAAGTTTGTTGCTCTGAAGTACACCGAGCTAAATCACATTTTATTTTATTCATATCCTTCAAAATTGCACATGAAGTCTAGAATCTTTCATTCCCGGCCTTATCCTGACGTAATGACCCGATTTTTATACTGAGATTAACATCGCCATTGACGTGGAGAATTGGGAATAACAACTGGCAACTCGCAATTCACATCACCTCGCACGGCAATATGCATGAATGTGAGAGACAAAATGTATAGTAATCCTGGTGCAGCTAGTTTCAACAAAGCAATTCATCAGTAATGTGCATATAGGCAGTTAATGCGGCCCTCGGGCTGAACATTTTGGCAACCCCCGTCGTTAATGAATGAACAACAAGGTGTAGAGATGCATCAGCAAGAAACAATATTCAAGAGAAAAGATAACAGGATGATCCTAGCAAAGTTAGATTTAACAGAGCAAGTCATTAGATATGTGCATTGAGACATGAATTTCGGCCAGTTTTTTTTCCTTATCTCTTTCTCTCAGCCCACACACTGTGCTCAGTAGGAGTGGTGGAGCGGTAACCCGTCTGCCGCCTCCTGGCAAGCAGCTAACAGGAATGAGAGGGGACTTGTGCAGAGAAAGACACACTGAGTGAGAGAGAGCGAACGCCAGAGGGCCTTCCCCTCCCAATATCCCATTCCTCCTTGGCAGGAGAGGAGGTGGGAAGTGGGGCGCGCGTAGCCGCGGGAGGGGAGGTGGATTTAATGAAGGGGGTGGGGGAGAGGGAGGGAGAATTTGAGCGGGGGTGGGGGAGATGCAAAGGGGAGGGCAGAGAGAACGGAGTAAGGGTGAGAATTTCGATTCATTGAAAAGATTCGGTTCATCGAAAGATTCGGTTTATTATATGGTTCGATTCTTTTTGGTGATTCGTTCAGGTGATTTGGTTCAATTCAATAAATTAGTTCTTCATATTGTTAAAATTGACCTAAAAAAGGGAGAATCACGATTACCAAGACTGAAATAAATCCATGAATCCGGACTAATAATTGAAGTGAGTCGGTAGAGGTTCATAGAATGATTCGATAAATATCTGCAATTAATATAGATATATCACTGATAACTGAACATGTACATAACTGAACCGGAGCAATGGTGAGAGTTTCGGTCCATGGTGATGATTCTGTTGATTAAAAGATTCGGTACATGTTATGGTTCAATTCCTTTTGATGACTCGGTTCAGTTGATTTGGTTCATTGCAATTAATTGGATGTTTATATTGTTCAAAATGAACGAAAGAAGAGAAAATCACAATAACGTGAGCCGAAGGTATTCATCAACCCAAACTAGTATTTGAATGCATCGTGCGAGGTTCGCAGAATGATGCACTACATATCCGTAATTAATATACATCACTGATGAAATTATTTTTTCCAAACAATGACATCTTATATCAATTATTTTTAGGACACAACAATTTTTTCAATGGCCAAAATACCTTGAAATGAATAATGTAATTCATCCTTTTAGATTTCTATTGAAAATTTCTTTTTATACTACCAGTCTTTTAGGGAATATGTATGGTTAATTTCGTTCCATTGAGAATAAAATAATCCATAGATTTTCATTTACAGATTTTTAAACTAACATTGGGCCTGCAAGTCCACTCAACTTAGGCGAATGGATATAATTAAACATTTGTTTCGCACACTTAAGAATTCAGCCTCAAATCTCTCACCTTTTATGTGTGGCATTCCATAGCCAAGGTATTTTTTTCGTAATTCATTCATTCACGAGGGGTCATTAGTTCTTTATTCCCATAGTATTCCCAAATAAAATATCGTCGTGTTTATTTGTCAAAAAGTAATAACGATATGGGCTCGAATAGGTTTACCCGCATATCATTCGATTTCCCGTTAAGTGGATCGCACATTTGGAACGATTTGCATTCTCTAAATCCAAATTTAGAACAAATTATGAAGACTTTATTTAAAAATTTATTAATTTTTCCTGATTAAATCGCTCAAAAATAATTTTTAATTTATAAATTATAAAAAATTATGCTAAAACTTCTTAATAGAAGGCATACTGTGTGTAAGATTTTACATTTTTCCAGCGAACAGTGTGTATAAACTTTTCTCGGGATTCTGCGCGGGTAAGAATTAACTCTTAAAATAATTATGCTTGCTAGAGCTAAGTCTACGCTGGTCCACGGTCCTCCGCGACAACAATCGGGACTTGACCAATCCCGCTCCTTCTAATGCTGAGCTTCAACGGTCACTTCAAATATTCAATCAGTAGCCGTGAAAATGGGTAGCGAGTCGGTACCCGAAACGTCGGCACTCTTACAAAATCTTACCCGCGTGAAATCCGGAGAAAAGTTTATACTTACAGTGTGTAATTTCAAGTACTGAATCTAAAAAAATAGCTTTCGGGTGTATTATATATTTGAGTGATTGGTATAGTAATAATAATTCGACTTTTTTGAGCAAGACTGGGACTAGAATGTCCCATCTTCCTTCTTACCCCAGGGGATAAGGGCAAACTGATCTATGCTCCCCTGACAAAACTCCTAGTTGCCCCCCCTCCCTAAATCCGCATTTGCTCAATCAATTCGGTTCATCCCCAAGATTCGTTCATCTCGAACCGTTCGTTCATGAACGATTCACAGCTCGAGACCTGAGAGCCAGAGTGAGGTGAGCAAGAACGTGTAACGGTCTGCACAAGACTCCAGCCACCCCCTTCCCTTCTGTTTCTCTTCCCGGCCTTCCCCCTCACTCACCACGCATCAAGTCCAACCAACCTGCTCCCTCATGCACACTCTCTCTCCAGACCTCCCCTACTCCATCCAGATCCCCACCCCTCTCCCCACAAACCCACTCCAGCTTTCCGCAGCGGGCGATCCTCTCGCTGGGGCACCTCAGTTCTCTCCAGGAGACACCAAAGGCACACCAGCAGGCTTTGAGAGCCCATCTAACAGTTCGTTCGGAGGTCCCACAGCCGCGCAGGAGAGTTAGAGGAACCTTAAGCGGTGCTACAGATACCTTTCCGGCCCTGTTGCCAGGAAGGTTTTCGCACTCTTTACGCTCCTCAAGGCAGGAGAACCTGCTTCGAACAACTAGAAGGTGCCACCTCTGTTGTTGTCCTTAAGATTGAGAAAAAAGTTTTTATTACCGCCCGTACTGTGTGCTCCACATTTGACCAGACAGTCGACTCTCCGAGTAATTCATTCGGGTGGGAGTACGATCGTCGGGAAGCACCGAGTTTCCCTCAAGGAAACCCAGTGGAGGCAGAGGCCTTCGTACTTCGCATAAAGGGAAGAGGCGACACCTTTGAGGAGGAGTCGTCGTCATCCTTCGTCGTTTGGATTTATCCAAGGAGCCGAAAGAAAGCACACACACTACAATGGATTTAAGGTGAGTGAACACAGTGTATAATCATTATCATGTCCGATATTTTGGTTGTCCATGCACCAGGTCCGACAGAAGTGATAAAATTCCCTAACTCTTGGTTATCCTTGTGGTATTCCATTATAAGTTATTCCTGGATATACACAATTACTTATACCTCTTTTTTTTATATAGGAGCGCCATCCGGGTTTCGATGAATAATAATCATCATCAGGCGCTAATTATGATTTGCTAATTATGATAAACAAATCATAATTAGCGCCTGATGATGATGATTATTCATTGAAACCCGGGTCACGTTCCTATATAAAAATTAAGTGGTATAAGTAATTGTGTGTATCCAGGAAAAACTTATAGAAGTGATAAATTAAGAGAGATATTTTGCCGAACGGATAGATATGGGAATTCGTTTTCCCCCGTACCATAAAGAACTTTAATAAATGCTAATCTTAATTCTGTTTGCGCATTTACTTTTCATAAGTAAACGGATGGTGTCATTACACCCCCTTCCAAATGCCTTTTTTTGGCGGCAGACGGGGTAGTATGTAGATATAGATGTAGATGCATAAAAGGCCGTCCTACCACTTGGCGCATTAATTATCGCATTCCCGCACGCCGTCCTTGATTTTGGGTCACTGGATCCATGCGAGGAAACTGCGACGGCAGTTCGCCATAGCGGCTGGACAGTTGGAATTCTTAAGCTTCAGACTTAAGCAGAGTTATATTTTCCTCGTTGCCCTGTGAGGTGTTGCATCAGTGACTTCTACACCTCTTTCCAAAGTACCCATTTGGTTCATCGAAGTTTGTGTCATTATGAAATGATTGTGAACAACTATTTGGCAGACGCAACGTCACGAAATTAGTCTTATTTCTCCAGCGCAGCTCCAACGTGATGAACAGCAATGGAATATAAGTGATTCAATTTGACCATTTTACCAAATCTGATCCATTTATGTCCTGATAGTTACAAATTATGGGTATCCTGTGATGCAGGTGAACGAAAGTGATGTTGAGAATCAAAAAATTCGGATGAAGTGGTGCTGCGAACTTTTGCGAAGATTTGAGATAGTTTCCTAATTGAAGGCCTGAGGAGACCTTAGATGCTTGTGTTGAATGTCGTCAAAACAAGATATTATAGGACGAGATATTACATTTATTGCCAGAAAGAGGGACTTTTCAGTTAATATTTGAGGGTAGCATCCATGTAAAATTTACCCTAACGGGATGAAAACTATTTATATTACAATTTTTAACGGTTATACTGAAAGTTCAAACGTAGTGGCACTCAATCACTTTGCCAGTTCAGAATGTTACAAGTTACAAGTTTGGAGATGAGCGCTCCCTTATGTTCTTATTGTATCAAATCTACAGATTTTATTCATTTGCTCGTTCGGAAGACAATTCACACCCACATTCGAACAGAATATCTATTTATTTACGTTGAAGTTGACTTGCACTTCGAATAACTTTTATATATCTAGGCTAGAAATCATTACGCCACTCTTTATGGGTCAATTGATCAGTGCGCCAACCCCACGGCCCATTTCTATACGCTAGGGTTGACTTCACTCTCAGGCATTTCAGATGGTTCATTCCAGAAATGTAGGGAAATGGGGCATAATAGGAAATGGTTCTGGTTAATGATAGCTGAATTGGGGCCCAGGCAAATATGATCCAAGCCTATAGGTTGGGTCCTCGCTCTATGCCAACTCTTCTCTGAATCTATCGCCAAGCTCCAAGAGATAGATCGAGTTTGCTTCATTATAATCGGGGGCCAATTCCATCTCATTGCATCCGCGAACCGCGCCCAAATTTTTAAACAGGACCAGTAACAAAGCCGAGTAATTTTATCCATAAGGCTACCACACTTCCCCCCAGATGGTTCACTAAACTCTCGCAGGTCTACTGGCCTTAGAAATAATTCACCACAGTGGAGATTTTAAACGAGATTTCGTCTTAATTAACTTCTAATACAATTCCAACCAGGGGAATTACTGTAGCAGTAAATCCCGTTCGGAAAACTAAAATTAATATTCAGTGTATGGGTCTTTGAACATCGGTTCTCCGAGAGCCGTTAGACACTCTCTCTCTCTCTCTGAGTCAACTTATTGGCTCATTCATTAGTTAATTCATGTCTCCGGTTGAGAAACATATTTATGTTTTTTTCTTCTTTGAAGTCTGCTTAAATCTACAAAAAAGTGTCCATGTATAAGCTATGCACATTCACGTCATATTATACGATCAGTAAATAGGTGTTTCAATCTCCGACCGAATGCTTGTTTTATAGGTTAGGGTAGAGCACACTCAAAGGCATGCTAATTCCAGAAATCCAGAGTAAAAAGGGCCATTTTTATTGCTATTGCAACCTCTAACCGCACTCTGATTAAAACCCAATGCCAATATTGGTAATAAAACGTAACTCTACTCACCAGGCTATTGCTCTACCTCCCACGATAGTAAATTAGACATTATACCCTCCCAAAGCAGCAAACATCAACAAGATACGAAATTTTGTGTTGCTTAAATTTACTGAGGTAGGCGTGATTTAGTGGAATGAAATCCTGATCAATGAATAAGAGAGATGGCAATTTTCCACGAATTTATTTAAGAAAGCACGACGCGTTTCGACCGACTGGTCATTCTCAAGTACAACATGAATTTATATAATTTATTATAATATTTTATTATTGTACTTGAGAATGTCCTGATGGTCGAAACGCTTCGTGCTTTGTTGAAAAATTATTGTGGAAAATTACCATACCTAGTATTCATTAATTTGTTTTGGTAATTGGTGTCCAATTGGACACCGAACTAGAGGTATTTCCAAGGCAACGATTCCCGTTCAAACGGTGAAAAGCGGCGTATAGAGGCTCTATGAAAATTTCGGTTCGTCGAGAGCCGTTAGCTTATACTCTCCCTGCGTCAACCACGGCGGAGGTGTGTGAGTGAGCGTATATGGCGCCTCACCTTCACCCGCTGGCCACTTCGCTCTTCCTCCTCCTTGTCCTACTCTTCTTCCTCTCATGCCCCTCCACGAGAAGTAGGTAAGGATAGGCGGGGAGACGAGTAAAGGAGGGTCGTCAACACTTTATGCCGCCGAGACTTCCTCGTCGCCGGGGCGATATATATAACGAGTCCCGAGTGATTTTCTTCCTCTTCTTCCCTTTGCCGATATAAACCGCGATATTCCCCGTTTCCCAACGTCTCCATTTGTGCGCAAAACGTGAGAAAAAAAATCTCGAACTCGCGATTGAAAACGTCACTATTTTAACTGGTCGTAAATATTCCGTTTCGCCGAAAGTTTTCTTTTTTTCGTTTTTTTTCCACGCATGTGTGCAGATACGAATTTCCTCTATATACAGTGAGTTTTTTCACTGGCCAAAAATGGACAAAATTTCCGATGGTTAGCAAATATCATTCTTCCGGTTTAGGCGACGATTTCAACTCACTGAAACCTCGTATTAATTGCCATCGTTTATAAAATTGTGCTCGGAAGTTTTCGGTTCCACTCTATCCCCGCAAAACTTTCACTACCGGTACGCGATTGCAGCTATGCTGTAGATTCTGACTACGATGAAACCCCGTCGATTTATAGCTTGTAAGAAAGTTTTGCAGTATAGTTAACATAAAATCAAAACTTAAAATCACTATTATCAAGAAACAGGAGTATGGAGACGCAACCTATAGCTGCGGATAATTTATGAAATATATTCAAATTTTTGAAATCTAAAAATTATTTGAATTATTATTTTTGGGAGATCCTTTGCTACAAAGAAACGATTTTATCATTTTTTAGCTCGACAAAATGTGCATTTAAGAGTGATTTTTAAATATCATTGATAACACGACAAAATTTGCTACAAAATTTATATGGCATAGGAATGGCTACTGTTTCTTCCATATCTTGTTATAGCTTATGTTGCTAAGTGTTACTTTTTCATGGCAAATCGAATCCACGACTTAAACTTAGGTAATTTTCATATCAGTTTAAGTGATTCACTAAAACTCAATGGAATTTGGACTTCATTGTTATCTATGAAATTCTATTCCACTAATTTTTGCCGAATATTTGAATAATTTGGAGAAGGTTACTGGCAGTCACCACGGTAGAAGAAAGCGATACATTTATCTAATTAGTAGTCTTCAGCCAACGAGGATACGGATAATATGTATTTCTCGATTATTTATTTATTAATTTTCCGTGTGCGAGCTCTTCTAATCCTTTTTAGCAGTGAGCGAAAATAAATATTTTCCATCCTCGCTCGTGATTCTTTTGTCAATCCCTCCCAAAAATAACCTTACGGGAATTGACAGTGTTTCTCCACGAGCGATGTCGCAACTAGTCGACACTTTTAAAAGACGTGCATCTCTCGATGGTGGAAGTCGAACGGGTCTTGAAGTCGTGAAGATTGTCACGTTTGTCACCAAAATGTGGAAGGAATTTTTTTTCTGAGCGACAGTAGCCTGAAGAATAGCTTCGGCTCGCTGCCAAACTATTTCGGAAGGTAGTCTAGTGTCTCCTCTTCTACGAGTTGTATGTACTTTCGTGATTTCGCCATTCGTTTGCATTCCAACGGAAGTGTGCCATCGACTCTTCTCCATCCCAAGCCACTTGCCAATGCGCTACCCAGAATTTCAAAGAGCTCACTCCGAGGAAACGGAACAAATCATCGAAATAGACGTAGATATGTTGCTGATGATTTTTAAATTCAATCTATTGAAAACATGTCCATCCCAAAATTATCGTAGTGTATTCAGCTCTGCTTGCTTATAAAAGCAAATTTTAGGTGCTAGAAAATTATATTTAAGTGTCAAAACCAGTTACAACTCTAAATAAAAGTGCGTAAAAGCAAATAATACGGTTGAAATGAGAGGTATTTGCACTTTTATGCAATTATTTAACGCGTTGCATGCATTAAATTATTGTGGAAAAGTGAGTATTAATCGTTACAGGCTTGGCTTGGTTCGATATATCCATGATAAAAACGCAAATGGTGATTTCTACACTTAAATCCAGAACTCAACTACCGACCATGGTTTCATAGGCGAAAAAACATGACATTTATATAATATATTGAAATCATGGTCGGTGTTTGAGTTTTGAATAAAAGTGTGGAAATTACCATTTATGTTTTTATCATGGTGGATAAATGCTACTAACTTACGTTTCAATTTGTCTAACCTCCACTAATCACGCCTGAATCGGTTAAACTTATTTAGATATTACGGTGCTAAAGATTACATTATCGACTCCCACCAAGTTATCAAAAATCCCCACACTGATTCATATGTAAAACCTAGAGTTGCCATTTTAAGTCCATAGAATTTTATTCACCTTCCACAGAATTCGAGTAAGCAATAAGCATTGCTTACACATATTTCTTTCCCTAAAGTCAATTACAGGGTATTGAGAAAATACCTGTGGTTTTCATTTGAATTAATAAGTTCCCTAATTGAAGGAATAAATATTTTTTCTTTAATTGGAAAAAGGAATGAATTACCCTTTTCAATGCAAAGGGTTATGTTTTAGTTCAGAGTACATAAGTTTTTGTCTTCATAATTTGCTATCAATTTGCTTAGAAACGACACTTAACGTTTCTTTCGAGGTCACAGTTAAATGTCGATGCGTTGAATTAAACCACTTCTGATTAATGATTGAAGAATGCATTCTCTGATTCATTCTATTAATACCCAGGTCTTTACACTAACTGGGAAAACTATACCAAGGTATTGCTTACCAGTGTCAGACGATGCAAAAAAAAGTGCAAGGACTAAATGAAGACTGTTTGACTACCAATGGTGAACATGCCTGCTTAAAGCCTGACAACTTTGATCTCGCTCTGCGTGTAAAAGGAGATTTCAATTGGTTGCGTCAATGCTTTTGGTCTTTACAAGGATTCCAAACACAATGAGGAAGTGCGTGTGTTAACTAAATCACTCAACACGCTTCCGTGAGCGGTAAGTGTGAGGGAAATCTTTAGCTAAGGTCGACCGTAATGTAGCAAATAATAGCAATGTCAAGTTCTCGAGTGCATTTCATTAGAGCATTCTGGAAAGCTTGACGTAAAAGGACGTAAAGTAATTTCTTGACCCAACGGCGAGGTGATATATAATAATAATGAAAATACTGAAAGAGATTCATTACACAATCTTGACACTTTCATTTTCGTTAAGGATGAAAAAATACAGTCCAAGGGATTAGAGTCACTAGGAAAAATGCTAGAATGCGCGGTATACCAACAGTCGTCTTGCTCATAAAGCGCGAGTACGATCTAAAAAGTTTAAATCAACTAGAGCTCTATCGTGCAACGGTAAAATATGATGTTCTTCATTACTTTTGAGAAATGTTTTTACCCCCAATAACTAAGGTATGAAGGTTCTTGTTTTGCTTTACTAGGCAAAATAAATTCATCTCATTGAACATGAAAATTTGCTCTTTTGTCAGGAACATACAGGAGGCATTTACTTATGCAAATTTTACTATATTTATTCTTATATAAAATTCGTATGAATTTCGATAACTATCTATTATAATACAAATTAGGGTTAAAACTTTTCCGCACCTCTCTCGATGAGATGGCATAAATCAGTATTAAAGTAACGCATTATATTATCTTGCAAAGCGCGGTTTCACTGCTTACATGGCATTCTTATCATTAAAGAACTACTAAAATGTAGCTGAAAGAAAAATTTTCCCTTTAAAGTAAAGTTAGTTTCGAATATGATTTTTACCACTAAAAAGCGCAGTTTTAGGAAAAGATATCACACAGGAGGATGCTATTCCGTATCACATGATACCACGAAGAAATTGAATACAATCTTTGATCTTAAAATCTTGCTTATTGAATCCACACATATTGCGGATAATTAGGGATAATATATTGATAGTGCAGCAAATCTTTGAATTGCAACTGAAAAGTTACACTGCACCGTTTAGAGGGGAATCAATCCAATTTCTGGAATCACGAATAACACGCGTCAGTCTTCCCACAAATTTTACATTTTCTCCTCATAATGTGCCCTCGTTATCCAAGTACCGTAAACCGATTGTTTAGAATACAATATAAACTGTAATCCATAAAGAAGCTACTAGCCTGCGGATGAACTCATGATTTTTTCTGCCAGTATTAAAATGAATAGGATAACTATAAAGGTAGCCGTTACGTGGATATAAATCTCCATAGTCGATTAAGCAACGGCTTTATCGTTAAATCAGATCAACCATCTATTTGTAACCGTTTTATGTCTTGCAAATAAAGCTTCCGAAGCCGGATGCTCCGCAAAACTTGGAACTAAAAGTGAAATAAATATCCTTCACGCCTTCACTTAATCTTATATACGAGCTACGTCCATTTTTATACTCCGTCAATATTTTCTTCGGTTACTCGTAACAATTCAAGAAAATCGCCTCCTGCAATATGTGAGGCGTGCTCTTAAAGCTTGACCTGAGGTCAAGAAAGCGTACATGAACTATAAAGGAGAGAAATAAAATGAATTACCACGAAACGGCATTTCAAGATTTTATTTAGATACAATTATTTTCGTGTATCTAATGCATAAAAGAATGTGTTTTTGCACGTTTCTCCTTTCGGGAAGAAGCATCGCAAAGGTTGAATATCACATAAGCCTCATTCATCCTCTGCAGGGAAGAATATTTGCAATAGCAGGCAGAACAGTTGAGTGTCATTTTTATAGACCAGTTTTCAAGAGGGATAAGCAGATTTGATGGAATCAAATTTACAGAAAACAAATAACGTTCATATGACCTATGCGTTGTTAAGATTAAAAAAATCAAATTTGCCATTACGAATTCCGATTACCAGGAGTTGTGACTCCATGTTAAAGTTAAGCTATGTTATTAATACATTTAAATGCTTCAAATTGGAAGGGGAAAAAATCGAGGTCAAATTCAGTAATTTTTCACACGGTGTTTGGTTATAGTTAAAAATAGACATCAGCCTATTCACCATGTAATTTCACTTTTTCCAAAGGCTGAATATTTAGTTCGCTTTACGAAACAAGTAATTCAATCTCAAATCATCATGATGCTGACTCCAAGTCAACATTTAGTTAGACCAAATACAAATATATGCTCTTGCTTCAACAGCAAACGTTCCTCCCGATAACAAGACATCCAAAAAAATATGTATCAACAATTTCAGGTTTTAGAAATGTATGCTCATTCCCGCGTGCATTATCAGCACCGAAAAATGAGCTGAAACGCACAACAAGGGAAAAATAGAAATTCAATTGAGTGGGTTGGAAGCCTAATTACAGAAATTAGGCATAGAAAACAAATGAGATCAATAAGGTAATTAGTAGTGCATTTGATTTTCCACTCGATGTCAGCGTAGAACAGAGACTCACTCGTTTCCCTTGGCAACCAGGTTTTTGTGTATTTATTCTAACAATTAACTTTACCTAACTCTGCTGAGAAAATATCACTTGTACCCCTTCGCTTCCAACCCACTCAATTGAGGTTTTATATGCATGTATTCCATTTTGGGTTCAATACGTAGTTGAAACGAGCATTATTTCCTTATAACACATGGCAACTTTCGTGATGTTTCGATTAACATGTACATTATGTGCAGTCAGTATTATTATTCCACACTATAATTTCTGGCTTGGATGAATAATAAAGATGTATGTGTCGTATAGGCATAGATTATAAAGATAGCTATTCCCTCTGCCGCCATTGACAGGCATAATATATGATTATACGCAGCTCTATTGTGATTAGCGAACCGTTCGTTGAAATCTCCAGAAAACGTGATGGCAAAAGATAAGAGACGATAGATCATTTTCAGAAAATGAAATGAACACACTGCCATAAAACATGACCCAAAAATAAATAAAGATGTTAACACTGGTGAGAAGATGAGTATTTTGAAAACTTATTGTGAACAATACTCAATTCAGTGGTTAAAATTATTGGAAAATATATCAGTTTTTATCTACACTCTTTTCTTCTGAAGTCCATTCCAAACTGACCATAAGATATACGTTGAAAAAACCTCCTGCCCCCGGAACTTAGCTTAAAATAACGCTGGGAAAGCAAATACCTATTTCCACACTTCTACCTACCCAGGTTTCGGCACATAATGCCATTTTCAACTTTGATAGGTATCTCACATTGTTAAATATTTGTGATTTCCATCGAATTACTTCGAAATCTTTGAGCTTAAAAGCTTCGATTACTCAATAATTAAATTAAAAGGTACATTTAGATGCATAAGGGTAGAGTATACCCCATATTAAGTCGCAGGTGTGTGAATCACACTACTCAAGGTAATCGGGGCCAGTTCCGCTCCATAGACCAACACGGTCTTGGAAGATCTTTTTGGGGGTTTCCGAAGTTTCTACCCCGAGTATAAAACTCTTCATTGAAAAAGCTTCGGTGTAAACCCAAATTCTATGTTGGTTCTATAAGAAAAACATTAAGTCCTGTAGTGGATGCTCGATGATACAGTTTATCTATGGTTCCCATTGTAACAATTACATGACGGGCTATCTCCCTACACCCTCCCTTAATTTTATACCGAGCCCAATCCTGACTCTGATTTAAAATAATTTTCGTATATTTCTATGAACACTATAATACTATACATTGTAATCCCACTAGTTTGTGAACACATTCAATAGCAGTTAGGCTGAAATAATGCATGCTTTCTATCCACACCAAGAATGCGTAGACAAGCCTCCATATTATAAGCATTTGTTATGAGGTATATAAAGAAACCGATTGTTCTTTAAAATGTACATGTGGAGTATATAATTTATGAGCCTACAAATAACCGTGAAGTAGGTTCTCATAATATAGTCACGAGAGCTATCTAATTAGCCCATTCCTTAACAACCTTTAACACGATCCTTAACGACACAAATTTCTCCAGTCGCCGACCACTTCCCCGAATAACCAACGCGCCTTGAATGGTCAAAAAAATCCCTCACAAACAGGATCGTGTTTATCGTTCCGTGCAGGAAAAAGTATCGAAATTTATGAATGAGGTCCACTGGCCATCCATCTTTCAAACTGGGAGCATCGATATTTTCCCCGATCGAGGCTACGCAGTGATTATACACCCGCGGACAACGTCGATATCCAACCCAGTGGTGGATCATGATGAAGAAGAAGGTCCATCCCCAGACGCCGCTTATTGAGTCTGCCTGAGGATGAGATTTTCACCCAAAGGGAAGGTGGGGGGAGCGGGGAAGCGGTAGAGCGGGACTGGGTGAAGGAGGTCACTCGCTTCCGCTCCCACACCCCGCGTTCGTTCACGTCTCCCCTTCGGAGGAGAAGCACCTCCAGGCTACGAGGTGAGATAGAAAGCAAATCGAGGACCGTTGCGATGCACCAAAAGGCTCGCTCGATCGACAGATTAATGATGCACATAATCGTGTACAACAATTATGTATAAACTATTTGCATTAATGTTTTAAAATAATTATTGTATCTTTATACAGGATCTAACGATTTGATGGATGGGTTTTTCTTTTTAATAGGAAAGTCCTCCAAAACCGTTGGCACATTAATAGCTGATGCGGGGTTTCGCCATTTAGTGGGGTCGCTTCTATAGCGGCAAGGGTGTACCCCATCCCTCCTTTCCAACCCTATCCCTATCCCAGAGGCGTCGTCGGGCTCCTATCGCTGCGATGCCTCTTACCTTTCCCCCCCCTTGGGCCCTGATCTCTGTATCTTGATAGAGGGTAGGTGATGTTACACAGGTCAATACATTAATGGTACACCTCATCGTATGCAACAATTATGTAAAAACTATTTGTACCAATTTAAAAAATAATTATTGTGCATCTTTATAGAAGCTGGGTACTGGTATGAAATTTCACCGACCGACAGATTAATGGTACATATCATCACAAATAGCAATTATGTATAAATCATTTGCATTAATAATAATTAATATATTGAAGCTTTGTCCTCCGGGAATGAAGTCACACAGATCGACATATTAATGGTAGACATTATCGTATAAAACAATTACGTTTAAATTATTTTCACACAATGCTGATATGCTGTGATGCGTGGGTTTAAAATCTGACTTAACTTGAAAAAGTGAATATAACAGTTCTTAATTTCGATTATTTCCCCGTAATTTATGAAATTAAAGCTTGTAGGCTATTTCAAGTAAACAAGAGATAGTATAATGAGGAACATAATACTTAAAAATGAAAATTGTATGCATGAATGAAATGTTATATACTAATAACATTCATCTCCACAATCATCAATGCCATGGTTTTATAAGCGAAAATCAGATTTGTCAAATCAGCAAAGCGCTATTTACTAATAGTGAATTTAAAAATATTAGAAGTGCTAAGTCTTTCATATAGGCATCATCATTAGTGGTTTGGTTAAATGATCGCATGAAGCACATGTTTTGAGAGAGTGTGATGTAACTGAAGGTTTATGAAAATTTTAAAAACATAATAGCCGTGAAATAATACAAATCCGCACATAAGGGGGAGGTTTCTATTTCTAAAGTGGAGACCACTATGCCGTATTGTGTTACATGATGAATCGTCACCGCAACAGGAAGAAGCACTAACCAAACTCATAAATCGATTTCGATGCCTCCAATATCGCACATCTATGACGGAAGGAACGGAGTCAAGCATTGGAAAGATATTGCGGGGAAAACGCAGCTTTCACTGCAACGAGTCACCTATATCCCTTGAAGGATGACTTTAATCGGTACCAACGTGCCATTTGGTTAACCCGATAACAGAAGTGCTTCAGTGATCTTTCTAGTTCAAGAAAGAATCAAACTATATAACAGGGAATTCTGTGCCCTTTCAAATAAAAGACAGGAATGTAGGTAGGGAAATAAAAGGGGCCTATCACACAGCATTTGTTCCTAGACGGACGCACGGGAAGAAAACATATTGACGTCTTTTAGCACTGATCACTGGAGCAAAAAATGGGCGAGTCCATTACCTTGCTTACATTTTAAGAAGATCAAACTTTATGATAATAATGAAAGTGCTACGATCCTCTAATTAATTCTAAAATATAACATTTGTTTGATTCTAAATCACAGTTGCGTACTCACTAAGTTTGCCATCACCTACGAAAGTTAAACATAACTTCACTAAATTAAATACCCATCATAAATCAAAAAAATTATCTGTACATCATATTCGCTTAAGGTAATATCTACACTTTCATAAAGGAAGGGGGATATTTCGAATCCAATGAGTTAAGGTTATATAAGTATAATTTTCAACGAATAACATCTACATTTCATGCACTCAGTACTGGAGTACTCTTAGTTTTAGTCACAAATGCACCAACTCGTCGCGACTCGTATGGAGTAAGCACACTGCGACAGAAGTATTACTCTCTCTATATTCCCACCCTTCCAGAAGTGCCATTATAGAAGGACAATACCAGCAATATATCGGTAAACAAAAGGAATAAAAGGTTTTAGTCAGCATTCCTTTCCAATTGTGCGCAACAACAGATTTTACCGCCGATCAGTTGCTCTAGGTCTATCATGTCATCTTTACCCAAGATACTGGGCGTAAGGCAGACAGGATGAGACAGATTTGGCTCTCACGGCCGAAAGCCAAAGAGGCCTGCGCCAAATTGCATTTCCCATGCACGCGAAAGATGTCGAGATTCGAAGAAGCTCACCTGGAGTAGGTCAACAACATTCTATCAAGGGTGCAACGGAGGCTCAGGAATGCGAATGTTACGAGCTATGCGTAAAATCATGGAGAAATCGCTTTGAAAATTATAGGTATTAGGTTATGTGGTATTTAAAAGGGCTGTAACGTTGCATGATATCAAATTTAAATTTAAATGAACCATAAGTCTTCAAAATGGGTAACATTTAATGTATTTCAATCAAACATTAGTCGCTTTCTTATGAAAACTTAGCTTTATTTCGGATTTACAAGCATAAACCAGCCATGGAAATTTCTGCAGCTTAGCTTCTGGCATGTGATTTCTCAGCAATATTACTACTGAGCTCCATAAAACAGAGTCAGCAACGAGTTCATGCCTGAGGTACATTTTTTTAAATCGATAATAAGACGTGAGATAAAATTATCAGTAATTTTGAGAGATATTTTTACATAAAAATAATGCACGCGCTAAACTTCTCAAATTCGCCCTTCTCCATAGACATTCCCCATGCAAAAAAGTATCGAAACAATTTATAAATATTTATTAGCCAAGCGTGGTTTGCTGATCCATTCATTAAAGCCCCATTAGCATAATTGAATACATCTTGATACTTTTATGTACCTCTGAACCACAATTACGGCGGAAAAATAAATACATTTTTGAACTAGAAATAACAAATTATTTCCACGTTCCGTAATAAAAAGAAGGTAAAATAATGCATTTCAACAAAGAAGGTAGAGCCGGTTTCTATATCGTCTTCGGCTGAAAACATTATTCATTCAAATAATATTTTCAAACTGTTTTCGAATACCTGTATTGTTTTGTTGTTAGTAGTTGCATGATACCATTAGCTACGCCAATCTTTTGACTAAGTGAAAATAATGGTCGAATTTTCGGTCAGTTTCATTAACGTAACGTGGAAAAAATTCCTCTATGGTAAATATCGAAAACATATTTTTCCGAGACGTTTATGAAATTGATGGCCCCAACTGAGTTCGTCCGCTAGGACCGGTAAAAACCGCTCTTCACTGAATTCCTTCACATGTCAGTTTTGGGAAAATTGTGTCGATTTCTACAGCCATGAGATATTAAGATTGGCGGTTGGGAAACAGTTAAGTTATGTTCTATTTTCAGAGAAGCATCGTTTCAAGGCAAAAGTAGTATTTTAATTGAGGAATTGTACATCCTTAGATGCTGAAAAAATATATATAGTCCAAAATAAGAAAAAGACGAATATTATCTTATTCATAGGTATAAGGCAGGGAAAAAAACTACGTGGAAACGGGGATAGCCAATGAAATCGCGATTCCACAAAACCATTGCTTATTTTTTATCTTGAACGTTACGTATAAAGTGTCAAAGTCACTATTTCAACGTACCGATAATGAATAGCAAAAATATGCCTCAATCTCAATTCAAAATACCATTGAATTGGCAAATGAAACAAATAACGATATTCGAAGTGTTCAAGTATTCAAGTATTCGTTTATGTTGACAGCATCTTAATAAACTCTCTACAATAATTCAAATTTATTCGCTTCGTATCAATTGAATTCCATGCACAATCAACCACAAATGACTTAAGGTATTTTTAAGAATGTGTTAAGCAAAAATTTAGAAAATAATCAGGAATTTCAACTGTCAAGAAAGTAACTTATGATAAGGACTCTGATATTCGTAACCAACTGAATCAGTAGAAAATATGAGGCATTTCATTAAAAAAAAGAAGCTTACAAAATTTTTTTCACCTTGTTTTAGGACTCTTAAAAAATAGCTTTTCAAGAAAAAAACGACGACACGCATGAGTGACATAGTGAATTAATGCCCAAAGACTCGAGCCAAGTTTACCACGTATTAAATGCAGTCTTCAGCCGGCGCAGTCGTATATGATCCTTGATTCTAAAACAAAAAGCGCAAGTGTGACAATAAAGAAACCGAAAAAGGTTTGCCTATAAGCCCTTAATCACTCCTCACATCGCGAAGTTTGATCGTACAAGGGGGGTGACCTTAGAACAGTTTAAGAACTGGGATCTCGCGTCAGTTACGTCTCAACGCATGATATACTCAAGCGGTAAGATTTTATAGCTGAACGACGCCAGACAGCGGTGAATAAAAAAGGAAAACAGTACTAAAGGTAGATTCTTCTGGACTGTCGCCAGAAAAGAATACCAGCATCATATCAGTGAACTTGGCTATTTTACTCCGTGTGTTCCGTTACCAACAATCGGAAATTCATCTTGCTGCGAGGGCTCTCTATCATGGAAACGAATTTTTTTCTGACATATGCCCACCGTATTATTCATGATGTGGGTAAGGAGGAAAATGGAGAAGGTGAATTGAATGCTGAGGTGGAGGAGCGATGAAGTGCTTGATATGGTGGGAGAGGAGATGAAAACTTCTATATGAGATAAGGATATTTATTACTAATACAAAGGGCTTGGATGCAGTGTATTCTAAGAGGAAAGGGAATTTTAACCACGTTAGAAGGAATAATTTCTTTTGAGCGGGGTAAGGGGAAAGGATTTATGCAGAACGAATAGGAGTAAGCCTTATAGTGAATTGAAATGAAAAGTCTAGTTTGGTAAGGGAGACAAGCCAGAGTGATTCGCAGAATGTTCCACTTAGGCCAACCAATACCGGTAGAATACTTACATAATAACCACAACAGACTGAGCTGACTGGACTGATGATTGACTGTCGGGATTTTTTTCTCACTGTCACATGTGCATTGCATACCCACTTGCAATTTTAAATCACCACCGTTCTTAAGGCGAGCCTGTGAAGTATATTATCTGCGGGTGCAATGAATTCAAATGATAGTTATAACCAAAATCCTGCGCCGCAAAAAGAACTTTTATGGAATTCAAAATTGATTATTTCATCTTGAAGTGGCTTACGAAATAAATTCGCAAATTGACCTTTTTATTTACTAATGAGACCAAGGTGGTCTTGTTACCCAATCATGCGTATCTTACAGCTGAAAATCAAACCTTAAGTGTCGGATATACTCCATTAAAAAGAGCGTTTAAGCAATCTTTTTTCACAACCTCATTGCCAGAATATGACTACAGGTTTGTTTCCAGTAATATTTTATCTAATTTCCCCGTATGACGATTTGTACAGAGGCAGTCAGTGAAAAAAGAAATATTAAAAAATGACATTCAATCGCTAACATCCATATTCTATTAATCATCAATAAGTATCAAGTGCTCATTTACATTAAATCGATCTATTGAAGTAACTACTCCAATCATTTCATAACCTAGCTGCTATAAGAGCTACAAAACCAATTTCACAGGAAGCATTCCGTGGAATAAGGATACAAGGTAGTTCAAGGGAATGGCAGGACAAATCTGATTTTTTATTAAACTAATCGAAACCATTCAATTAGACGTACACGCTATTCTAATAAAATAGAGTAATTCAATGATTTACAGTTCATGCCAATCGGTTTTCAATGAACGATTTGTATGAAGCAAATAGGACCTCGAGCATTACACAATCTTAAGCGTTTACACTAAAAGACAAAGTAGGTTACACAACAATTTTTTTACGATACGTTACTCAAAAATTTGTACTCGATCTTCCACAACCTAACATATCGCCAAAAATCGTTACAAAAATTTTATATAATTATTGTTATTGGCCAAAGATGAATTTCGAATACAAATTTATCGCTCCAAGCAGACCGTGAAGCTCCTTCCAGTTGAAAGTGACTGGCTGAAAGATGAAAGACTTTGATAGCGAGATCACATTAATACATATGGAAGATGGGAAGAAGGCAACTCGTTACCTTGCAGCAAACAAGGCAATGTTGCACCCGAGAATGAGTGTCCTCGTTGACGTGGAAACCGGTTGGGTTATGTATTCCGGGAATCTCTTGGTGCTGTAGCCTTCACATCGACTGGATAACGACAGCATGATGAAGCAAAAATGCTATGCAAAATGGAAAACAATCATACCCATATTGATCCATGATTTTACCCCATAGTATTTCATTTTAGTGTCTACATCGGTGGCATAATGAATGAAAGCGTAATCTACTTTGGTAAATCGAGTCAAGAAAATCATTTTCGTGTATTTAGAAAATAATTCGCCTTATAATTTAGGTATAAATAAAGTGTAAAAGAGATGAATAACAGGCCTAGTTAAAGTAGAGCTCAGAAAATTGAGATATAATAAGCACTTCGGGCACAATGCAAAAATCAATGAGGATAACTAAGATTTTTATATATTTTGCGCTGCCTTCAAGGGTTGATGCGGGATAATATTAATATTATGAACCGAATTCCAAGGCAAACACACCTAGTGCATCTTAAAGGCTTTTCCTTGTTTCTGAAATGTAAAGGTCTTACTCAGCAAAGGCCAGTAATTATATTCCAAGCTCGAGCTTTAAACAGGTGGTAGTCTGGTAATGATTCTCAACCTATATTTCGTCAAACTTTTCAGCTGCGTCCTTGAATATGGACATGCCTTCGCTAATTGCGCAACGTGTGATTAGATTAGATCTTCTTTCTTTATAACTCAAGTGTAAAACCAAGTTATAAGTGAGTCATGCACCCTTCCACGGCACCTTCCGCTATAAGGAGGCACGCAACGGTACATTTCGGAAGCACCATTGTCCCGAGAGAGTCAGTGTCCATTTCAACCGACATATTCACGCTGGCTTAACGGGAGTAAAGTTTTGAACGCCCCCATCCGAAATAGCGATGAAAATTCTCCGCGAATGAACGAACAATAGGCGAACGTTTCATCTTCGAACGGCCGACAGAAGCGGATTAAGCGATCTCCCACAGTAAATCCAGTAGTGACCGATTTAGACGTTTATAGTTTTGCCTGTCTAAGTTTCTCGACAGCCAGCGTCGTAAAAATTTAGAGTCATGAGTACGCATTGAGGGTTTGCTTCGGCTGCTAAGTGCATAACGCACCGCCCTAATAGATAGGCACTCAAAAAGATGCATCGTCAACTTGGTCACGTTGGGCGTCATTAAAGTCTAGAAAACGTGGGCAATTGCAGAAAAAAAATTGTTACTTCACCAATATTTTATGACTCCAAAAAACAAAGGAACGGTGGTAGTGCAATAAGACGGTAGTTTCTAGCAGTAGCCTTGACATAAAGATTGGAGTAGTACATGCTGAAGGATCGGCAAAAAACAAATGGGAGAGAGTGGTATGAGCTTTAGAACACTACCATTATTACGTCCTTCATTTAGGGTGGGAGGGATAATAGTAATGTAAATCACAAATAATGTGAGTCAAAATATGACTATGGCAAAATAAACGTATAATTTTATTCGTGGTCAATTCAAAGAAAATGTGATTTTTTTAGTTTATTTAAGCAGCATGTATAAGCATTTTGAAGTTGGTAATGGCGTGGAACTTGCATCATTGGTAATAATATAATAAGAGCATGTTACTGCGGTTAGATTTAGCAATCCAAAGAGCGGGCAACTCCACATGTAGTCGCAACCTTGCCCGATCCCCAGGCAAGGTCATTCAGATTTTGGGTCATTTAGAAACTCGCGTTCCAAAAATCATTCCTTGGCAGTACGCACAGAGAATTAGGTACGGAATCTGACACCAAAATTTTTTGCGTCCGTTAGCTGAAAAAATACTTTTTTCCCATGAAATTACGAGATAACATAGTTGTCTGACCAACTCAATGTCTTATTATTTCATTCTTGAATGAAATGAGTGTGACTGTATTTTTCATTCTCCCGTATTGGCTCATCGGCAAATATGGTCTCTGATGAAAATTAACTCGATTATTATACTTCAGCATGTTATGACAGCAATAAATGATGCTCCATCAATACGTTTAAAACATTTCTGTGTTGCTTCGTAAGAGTGCGTGTTTCCAGGGAAATATTTGAAGTTCCGTCTCCAGGAAAATAAATCGAGCTTTATGGAAAAATTTAGTTATCATTAAAATAATTGAATAAATATTTTTATTTATACTTATTTTTGAGCCGTAAAATGGAAAATTTTTTAACACTTCTATCCGTGGAAATAACACTTCGTAAAAGTATACACATGCAAAAGAACTACCCTAGTTAATGTTTCATTCACTTGGGTAAAGAACGATACGTAGGTTTAAATACTCGGAGAATAGGTTCTTGTCATATTCTTTCACATTTACCATTTAGATCACCGAAGTTAGGCAAATTTGGACCCTAGCTAAGGCTGGAATGATGACCATTTAACCTTAACTTCGGCAGTCCTGTCTGCTGCATGCAAGAGGCATGCAGGATAAACATGAGGTTGGCAAAATAGACCTAGAAAAATCCAAGTTCCAGAACAATCGACGAAGGCATCAATTTTCCAACCATATAATACGCCACCTGCCATTACAGCTATAAATAGAAACTATTAGCTACACTGTCAATTAATCCCCTAAATTTCCCTCATCAATCCTATTCTTGGGGAAATTCTTCTGGAGTAACGTAAGGGAAAAGCCAAACTGTCCGAGCAGTGTATTCGAAGAGGGTCATAAAAAATAACATGGAGAATAATCTTCGAAAAGAAGAATAGGGAGAAAGGAGGGGAGCGGTCCACAAAAACAGCGTGGAATCACATGTGAAAGCTCCTTTGTTTCCAACAATTTTCCAAAGCGAGCGAGTCATTATTTTTTTCTGCGATTCTTTGGCCACGTTTAGTTTGAAGCGAACGATGCTGACTCGAAAGCACACATTCGCGTTCTTTTTCCAGTTCACGCTTCGGACTATTTGCACGCAAACCACGGACTGGGCAGCTTCAATGTTTTTTTCCGTTTCTACGCTCCTCTCTCGAAGAGAGTTGGCGACCAACTGGGGAACGTCATTCATAGGTAAGCGCTTTCATGACTTCTCGGTCGCAACGGAGAGATAACGGGAAGTGCAGTTTACGATTAATAATGCTAATGCAGCAAAGGGAATCAAATGTGGGTACCACACGCTGACTGCCTCTCGTGGAAAACAATGAGAACGAATTTTAGATTAAAGAGGACGAATCTCTATTACTCCACCGGTCATTTAAGGATGCATTAATCTTTTAAAACATAAGCAATCATCGTGAAATTTTGGGAGTAAATAGTTAAGAAAAATGTCAAAATTTGTTTGCATCGATATAATGAAATATTTCCAAGTATTTTTTCTTTGGTACTATTTTTGTGTTCCAGGTTTATTTGAAAAGTACCCATTTTCTTTGAAAAAACAGGTGCTCCTAGCCATTATTAGTATCAGCGTTTGCTATTTCCATGTTGCACCGAAAGGAACTACCACCAAACTAAAATACTATCATTCCCCTCTGCAAATTTTACCTGTTTTGTGAACTAATGAGAGTCCCTCTTGGGTGCTTAATCACAATCGGCCTTACCTTTCTCCACCGTTATCTATTTTCTTCAAACTCTCCTTCTTCATCGTATTTTCTTTACAAGAACCCATTTTCTTTGCACAAGCACGTGCACCCGTGCATACTAATTATTTTTAACGCTTGTTATTTTTACGTAGCGCCGAAAGGAGCTACCACCAAAATATAAAAAAACTAAAATTCCCCTCAGTAAATTATATCTGTTTTGCGGCATAAAGGACTCAAGTAGGAATCCTTGTTGGGTTCGTAATCGCTATCGACTCTACCTTTCTCGACCAATATATTTTCTTATATCATATATTTTCCTCGCATTCCCCTTTTTAATCATATTTTCTTTACAAAGTACCCATTATCTTTGCTCAAACAGGAACATCCATCATTTATTATTTTGTTGATGTTGTTTTTCCGTGTGTTCCCCTATATTTATTCGGTTTGTTGCCCGACGATTCGGTTTCGGTTTCTTGGCCTTTGTCGATCACTTTTTCTCAGGGTATTATTATTAGGGTGTAGGCTTAGGATTACTGCATCTGACTTATGCTATTTTTATATCACGTCGAAAGGAGCTACCAACAAGCTAAAAAACCTCTGTAAAATGTATATTCTTTTGGCTTCAAGAAGGATTTCAGGAGTCTTCTTTGAGTTCTTAATCGCTATCGGCCAAACCTTTCTCCACTTTCATCCAATTTCCTCAAATTCTCCTTTTTCATCATATCGAGACGGCACCTCGCTCTCACCTATTTCCATATCAACCAGTTCGCGTGCATTTTTTTGTGTTAATCGATAACCCAATATCTGGGTCCCATTTGGTTCCCGTCCGGCAAAAAGAAACTGGGCTCCAGGATGAAAATGTTAAAACTAACTTCCTCCCTTATTTTTTTCACTTGGGTGGACCGGTTCTTTGGGCGCGAAGTCATCTGGCGACGCAATGGCGGTTTTCTCGTGAGAAACCGGTCGTCACGTTATATATTTGAGGAAACTCTTGACTTAGACTTCTTCTTCCTCGAAGGGACGTCAAAAATATGAAATATGATATTTCATGCCTCGAAGATTTACGATGCACGGTTTAAATGTCAGCGTCATTGATTCGTCAGAACTTGACCTTTGCTTTCGAGGTTACAGTCTAGACGTTTCTATGTGCCTCAAATGCCACTATAAAATGATTCATTTGTTATTAATCTATTGGCTATGTCCACTGAATTTACGAGGAAATTAAATTCATATTTAGAGGCTTGTAATTTATATTGAGTCAAATCTCTAGCAATTATTATAAGATATAAGATTGATTGTAATATTATGCAAAATACACACGAATGTGAGGTTACGCCCACTTTTGTCAGATGTCTACGATAAGTTACGTATGATTGATTTAATTACAGTCTCTTTCTTTATCTCATCTCGATTTCTTAACTTTGTTGCTATTTGTTCTTACCATTGCAGCTATATGCGAGAAATATGAAAAAAACATTATATTCTCTTTGGGCACATATTATGGTGCGTCCATTTATTATATGAGTTACTTCAAATGCTTGTAACATCAACGTATAAAAGAGTTAATTGAAGAAAAGAAATGGGCCGGATGAGTTGATGGTCATGGTGAAGGTTATCCAGGGCACACTTGGCCTGATAGCTTTATCCTAGCTCGGTATATCTCATCTTTTCTTTAGATCTATTGACATCTCATATCATCCCTTCTAATAGGAGCTCTATTAACAAATTTCCCTCAGCCGGTGTTCTCATTAGTACCGGCCATAAACTGTGATTCCAGCAATCTAGAGAAAATCCTCAGGCTTATTCTTTCCATAGTATAATCTTCCGATTCTTTAGGTGCAGCGAAGTTGATTTTTGATTGTGGTAGCCCTGGTGACGACGTCGGAATTCTCCGTTCTTTCCATTCTGCACCTGACCTTACCTTAGCGCGACGGCGCCTTTGCCCTTTTTCAATTTTTTATCCTGCGAAAATAGCCTCTGACTTATTCCTCGACTTGAGAGAGCATCCTCGCAAGCCCGTTCTATGGTACTTCACGCTTTTACTGTGCTTTCGATAGCTGCCCTCAAAAGAGCATGTATTATGGAAACGTAGAATTTTTAGTAATAATTTTTAGTCCAAAAAATCTCTACTGGTCTGCTCGTTTTGCCTTCTTTACCTTTCTACAATAAGGGCTGCTACGTTAAAACGAAGTCATTTAAATTAGCAGTCAAGCCAGAAGCATTCAGACGAATAATTGCGGTCATCTTTAAATAGTGATTGCCTTATCTGAACTTACCCAAAACGTCACTTCAATTCAAGTATCATTCACTTCGTCTTTCATGCACTTCAATATATTTACTTTTAATTTATGGCAGGCGTATTTATTGAGGTGTATATTACACACTGTTATAATGCACAAAATTTATACACCTACTCCTCAAGAAATATATTTGGCAATAATTAATTAGAGACCAGGGAGATTTAATTATTTTTTTAGTTACTACCTATCATTAAAATAGACTTCAAAAACCTTAAAAGGACGCATCACTCGAGTTCGACCGTTCGCGTGTATTTTTTCGTGGCGTATTGCTTGTTTAAACTTGTTATTTAATATTGAACTTCGAAATCAGTATCGAGTAAACCTTCTTCAACATTTATCTGTGCCTCAAATATAAAAAGTTCACATATACATAAGCTATGACACTAATCGCGCCCCACCTTTAAGTGCCTTCCCGGTTACGCCCTTGAACCAGAATCCATAATTCATGCGTGCGATGTAGTACCTGCTCTCCGCAGACGACAGCCAACAGCAGGTGTCCTCTCCCTGACCCTGATCCCCAGCCTGACCTGATGCTCCTGACCTATAGGGCAGGGATGACGCCATCTCCGGGAATGCGGAGAAATGAAGATAGCCGAGCGAGCCAAGCCACAACGCGCAGTGAAGAAAATGACCGCAAAAACTGTCCATCGGGGTAAAAATTTTCGGTTAACCACTTGATAAGTATTGCGTTCCGGGTTTATAAGAATAATAGCTGATGATTTCAAATTCTCTACAAGTCGGAACCCGTATATGAACCCTGCTAATAGTTGGAAGTGATATTTACTCGTTCACTCGTCAAAGAAGGTCTACTGGCACTGACTTGGAATGTACATTCAAGTTATTTGGTGTTTACGCAAATTAAAAAGAGTTTGCATTTTGTTCGTATAAAATAGTCAACTATATAGAAAGAGGAAAATCTTTCCATGCAATATAATACTTCATAAATGCCCTACAATTAAAAAAGTAATGATACTTTGCCTACTTCATCCAAATTCACTCCACTCTAATTGGTGGAATCTGACTTGATAGTAAGGACACACTAGTGTTATCCCAAAAAAATTTGCCAACATTTTCAAACAGATTCCACCTCATATAGAGAATGTATTCTCTTCTTAACCGAAAGATTCTGAAACCCGTGGAAAAAATTAATAAATTTGTGTAATTTAGACTTGAAAAGTAAATACGTTAGGTAGATTTTCAATGTCATACCAAAATTTCACATAGATACATAAATCATTGACTAAATAAGTCTCTATCATATGAATCTAAATGATAAAAATTATCGTAAAATATTGCTATTCAATGCCAAACCCAATCTAGACTTCGGTGCTGGGGTTAATCCGTAGGTAAAAGTCATTTAAGGATAATTATATTAAATAAAACACTGCAAGCAGCAATTGAAGAAACTACTGTTCCGTAAAATATCGTATAACATTGCTATTCAGCACCAAACCCGACCATAGACTTCGGTTTAGGGGTCGGTTTGTCAGTCAAAGTCATTTAAGGAGAATCATATTCAATACAACACTGCAAGAAGCAATTAGAGAAATTACTGTTCAAAACAAGTCTCGAAAAACTCACAGTATATCATTGCGAGGATACCGAACGCTAGAATCCATTCATAAAGTACAAAAGACTTGAAATACGAGAGCGAAACTCGTGCGAACACGAGAAGGAGTGCAGAGGTTGTGCACGTGAAAAAATGCCGATACGCACGGTAGGAGAAAGGTCGGCTCGAGACGAGGAGATTTCCCACAAGAAACAATGAGAGACCGTGTTCACCCAGGAAAACATGATTTTCGCTCCCAAGTGCACGGCTATGCCACCGTGCGACACCAGTCGCAAATGGCCACTCGCGAAAGAAAGAGAATACTTCCCAGACACATGAGAATGACAACAGGAGGTTTCACCAACGTCGCCGAAATATTAAAGTATTGATAAATCTACATCATACCGTGCAAGCCACCACCCGGGTGAAGAACGAAATGAAGTACGCATTTTTGTTTGAAGATGAGCTTTCAGCGCTGGCAATCGGGCAATCATGGCATTACTATGGCTCGATTTTGAAAGGGAAATTCTCTGTTATTTTCCACACAAAAATTGTGCCTTCCCACTACTTTATAACCGACAATACATCCACACCAACGGGGTATCGTGCAAGCCACCACCAGGGCGGAAGTAGCTCGTTTGTTTTACTTGTGGTAGATTAATTCCTCTTCGAGACTTTTGGAGAATGTATCAATGCTAAAAAGTCATCCCCACATCCCTTACACTTCCAAAAAGTAACTATTGCAGAGATATTGAAGAGACAATTCGATGATGTTGCTGATAGGGCATTAGCAAATGAGCTTCAGCGACATAGAAGAGTTTTTTTTTTAATACAGAAATATATGCACATGGTCATGGCCAAATATATTAACTCATTTTGGAACCCAAGTTTGAAGGCATTCGTAAATACTGTAAGGACCAAATAGTTTTTTTTCAGTCGTTACCCATACGCCCTGACTACCTGCAATTGCGGCCACAGGTAGATCAAAAGTAAATTTCTGGTCACGGATCACGTACTAGAATAGAGGAAACCCATAAAATTGGTTTTTGCTAGAGAAAAAAAGACATCGTTAATACAAAACCAGCTGCTTTGTGGATGAAACGTCTAGGAACTGGAAAAAAATGGAAACACGACTCAAGAGGTGCCGAAAACAACAATCGGTCCGCTTTCAGCTGGCTATTCCGGGATAAGGATCTGACGACCTGCTGACCAATATAGCCAGCCGCCCGACCGAGGAGTGAGACGGGAAAACTGCTCCAGAGGATGCCAAAAAAAATGAATAACACGAGCGGCGCGGAAAAGATTCGTGGAAGATGGCCCAATGCGTGTGGAAGACGAAAAAGCAATAGGGAAACGCCTGTCAGGGAATGGGAAACGAAAAAAAATGTCTTATGATATCTCGTTTGATTAGTCTGGCTCGTGATACCAGCTCCTGGCTAAGCCACGGGAATATTGGAGAAACTAGGTCCGTTCCATGGCTAAATTTTCCCTTCAACTTCCGGTGGACAAAATTGCACTCCGCTATCGATGATGGGTTATCGGAATGGGTTATGGAGATGGTGCTCATCGATAACTGCCGATGATCGAAGCTCTTAGTCTACAAGTCGTTACCACCAGGACAATAGACTATCATTAATGGTCGTCAACAGTCCGTGCTTATCAATTAAATTGGTTGTTGCCCATCATTTAGGGTATTCCATCAGAGCGGATTTTCACTGTCGCTAATGACCGATTATTCTTGATGATCGAAGATCGTTATAAGCCGCCGATATTTTCTTTCGTATTTTGATTGCAAAATAATTTTATAATACCAAATCAGACGTTATGACAAGAATCAAATCTTTGCTATACATATAATAATTCCATATAAATAAGTTATCATATGTGAAATGACGTAGAAAGTAAAATGCTTCACTATGATGAGGGTTTTAAACTAATGTTCATGCTTTTCATAATCGAAAACGCTTAATTTCTTTAAAAAATATTTTGTAAATTTCATGATTTTTTCAATATTTTGTTATCTTTTATGGGGAAAAATAATAGTGTCTTTATAATCCGGGGGGGGGGGGGGGTTCGGAACCCCCGGACTCCCCGCCTGGCTATGCCACTGACGTGAGGTCGTATGGATTGGGAGCAGACATTGGTTGCCCCCATGCTGCGTGTTCCACGTGTTGATGTCACCAAGCAGAGCCATGATGTTGTGAATGGAGGATGGAGTCTCCGAAGTCTTCACCCGGGAATCGAACTCAGGACCCTTTGATCGTCAGCCAAACCTCCTAGCCACTACGCAAAGACCTTTCCCTCCCGTCAGTCGTAAAAATAAAACTCTGACCGTTCTTTCCCTTTCTTCCTTCTCCGTGATAACGGAACGCACGTTCAACAACCCTTTCGATTCATGGTATGGCAGCGGCCTTTCCTCAGCGCTCACAGCACGATTTACTTTCCCGGAAATATCTCAAGGGGGCAATTACGATGGCCAGTGCTGGTCCATGTGGGTGGATTGTCAGATGACCGACCCAATCGATAGACGGTGAAAGGATTGCGAGGAAACCGATGGTTTCGATCACTGCGAAACCAGCTGCACCAACTCTTCAGGCCGTCTTACACGGGGCACAGAATTGCGCAGGTTTCAGCTGCATTAATTTCTAAAATGGCGTGGAATTGCAAGAATGCATGAACGAAATTAGAACAGGGGCTATTTTTCCGTCTCGCATCCACGCATTCTTGCATGTGTTCTAGCAATTCACCGCTTTACACGACGCAATTTTGATTGCGCCTTCGTACGTACGTCAGATTGCCCAATTCCGTGTACCGTGTAAAACGGCCTTTCGAGTCGATTTTAGCGTACGGTCACACATTCCAAAGATATCCTCTAAATACTTACATGGAATTAGAATTTGACATGTTTTTTGGGCCATAGCTATTTGATATCTAAACGAATACATTGCCTAGCCTCGGCATAGATTAAAAATAATCGATTAACAGAACTGTCGATCGTTGCTTGTTTACGCTGGCATCAAACGCAAACGTTTTGTAAGGAAAATATCCATATCCATTCCATAAAAAAGTCAACTAGAAAGCAAAAACTATGGGTCACGGAGGTGAATTTTAGTTATGGCACAATCCATTCTTGAGTTTCTTCGCCGAAAAAAACTGCAGAGGCACACTCATTATGAATTTAAATTTATGGATGATTTGCTCTGGTTTCGTTTGTGAGCACTTAATGAGGGAGAGGAAACTAAGATCATACGCTTATTAGCTGCAGCGAAAAACCTCTACGAGGCTGTGTTGATCAAGGAGGTATAAATTCTATCAAATCTGTAAAATGGATTTAAAACACTACAGTGAGCATCAAAAACCCAAGGTAGAAATCTATTTCTCTCAACTAACTTCGAATATGGCAGCCTAAGCTATCCTGACTCCTTGACCACATCAATTTAATCATGCATTTTCGAAATTATTGTTCAATTGCGCTAAAATTTACGCATAAAGGCAAATGATAAACAAAGATTATATATTCATTAATTTCAAACCACATGAACTACGCTTATATTCAATTAAATGGCCACGAATTTTGGCCAAGGTCCGGTATCCAATTCCCGGTATTTATTCAAGGAAAATTGCAGTAATAAACACAATAACCAATGCCGTCAAATCATAAAATCTTGCTGCATGATCAATTTGTGAGATTGTTAATTGCATACTGTGCGGATATTTTCCTATAAATGAAATGATTAATATTCTACCAAACACTGGACCCTTTTTCCAATAATTTCACCACAAAATGAGTAATATCAGCGTTAAACCATACCGTAATACTCCGTCAGCTAAAGAAACTCATATCTCTTCCAGACAGAATATTGAATGTATCACTCAGTCCACAAGGAAATCCAAATTAAAAGCGAAAGCCCCATGACACGCCAAGGGATTGAGCATAAACCCACGTACTCCATCTTTCCAGAATTCAATTTCGTAATTAAAAACGCTCCTGCTTCTTCGGTTGTGCTTTGTAATTTCTCCACGTCCATGAATCTCATGAGAAAGCAATACAATGCTTCCGCGTGCATCACCGTGAACCTTAATGAGGAATGCTAATTTACCGGAATGGAGAAATTACGGAGCGGCGCAATATTTTCGAATATTCAGGTCAGATGTGATGCAATACCTTCAAGATGCAGAAATGGAAACTTAGAAGGACCACTTTTCTCTGTCTCGTCACAGACTACGACGTAAAATTAAGGAATATTTACGGGAGTCAAAAATCAAGCCTACTCTAACAAATTAACTAATATGTCCCAGAAATTTTTTTCTAAGAGAAGGAAGTAGCTGAGTATGAATACTGCATTTTATGCTGCTTTTTCATATTCAGTTCTTAAGACCACCTGTGCAATGACGTCATAGCACTCACTTCATGATATATGCAGTAAATGAAGGTAAATGAAATTGAAATGGCTATCTAATTTCCCAGCCTAAGCTATCAAGTATAAAGTAAACCACCAGAGCCATACAGCCAAAGCATAATTTCCAAATTATGTGTCGCATTTATACGTCAAATTATAAATAGTAAGTATGAGTATATAACTCTAAGAATAGATGTGTCAATATTGGGGACAAAATTTATGAATTTAAATCAATTTTCAAGATATATTTTCTCCAAAAAAAATTATGCAGAATATTTTTATTGCGAAAAGCCTACTGACCACCTAATTGCGAAACCGAACTGCTTCTTCTTTCTCGAGGGTGGCGACCCACACTTTTTTGTTTCGTAGACATGAGAACTCAAAAGTGAAGGAGACACATTTCATTTCTACATAACAGCGCAGGAAATACGATTTTGGCATGCGAAAACAGTTTAGCGCACGAGAAAAACACATTACGAGATCGAATAAGCATTCGACTCGAGCTCCACTCAAAACGATTTCACAATACGGCGAAGGTTTTCCGAGTCCAAAATACGAGAAGGAATAACGGAAGCGTAAATTTTTTCGAGTGCTGAAAAGCTTGCAGTGCTATTCAATGCAAAACCCCTGTCCCTTTCGTTGTGTTTCCCCATTTATAGCCAACAGCGGAGAAAATTACGTGACTGGATAAGTACCGGAGCAATAAATTTCGGGTCTAGCAATATAACCCCGCACAAGCTGCATTCCTTTTGTATTCGCACCTTTGAATCGTACTGGCTTACACAAAGCTAGCAGACTGAGATATACGCTCACCGTGGAGGGAAGACCTCGTAATTTCCTACTGAATATAATAAAAAAAATCTATTTTATACTCTAGAAAGCAATTTCATGAAGAAGAACGCCTTAGTCTATAAGAGGTTGCTACCGGTAGAGTTGGATAGTTGAGAGTTTTGCAACATTTGTATAAAAATATTCTTCAAAAATTTGCCATGCGTGATAATATTTCTGCATGTAATGACCATTTAAAGGCTCAAGACTGGTTTAACGAGGAGACTTCAACGATTTCAAGACATGAGGAAAATAGAAGCAATAACTATTGGCTAAGTAAATAGATGGAAGTGAAACATTGTTAAAGATTTTCATTGGATCCCGAAAATACTCAACATTACAGGACAAATGAATCATTTATGCTTTAAATAGTTGTCAAAATAGCGTGAAATTTAACTGGGAAAATGTTTTGCTTCGGATAATAACTGTCTTCTTCGGCTTCACAATCTCTGGAAATGTAAGAGTTAATATTATTTTAAATGTTATTTCCGCGAGGAATTTTAAAACTAATGGTGTTGAGTTTACTCTTGTTGAAACCATGTTTACACTAATCTTGCCCGGTTAAGAAGAATTTGCGAGACTTTTAGCTTTCCTTATTTCAAACTTCCACAAGAAGGGAGCTAAATCGTATGCAATGGACCCTTATCTAACCCATCTGTGTCTCAAATCACTTTCTACGGCGGAATGGAGTCGCTAGTTCACGAGGGAAGTCGGGAGGCGGCGGACGCGAATCCTAATGCCAACAACCTGGAGTCGCCGCGGTTGAAACCAAGTGAGCAGCAGGGGGTACGGGACCAGTGGGTGTAAGGGCCATAAAGGAAAGATAGTAGAAAAAAGCAAGAACGTGTGGACGACGTATATTGAATACGTGCAACGGTGAGGTATGTGTCCCAAGTACGGCATCGCATATCATTCATCACTGTCGCTTCCCTTATTGTTGTAACCGATGCCGCCATCACTTATTCTCTCGCTATATAAGGTCGGTCAAGTCGGAGGTGTGCTTGCATGAGCCCTTTGGGTGGAGCGTCTGGCTATTCGAGAGGTGTGGAGATCAAATCCGGGAGGAGTATTTCGGACACGCCCAGCTGGACTCAAGATATGCGGTTTTCTGTGACTCATACCTTACTTGGAAACTACAGAGGAACTCTACACCATTTACGCCATGAATTAATCATTCAACGCGAAAATAATGTGGCCAAAATTTTCTACTACGAGGCAAGTCCACCATGAATGAAATTTACTGTTAAATTAATTTTAAATTTGACTGGTGCGACGGGAAATTGTCGAGTAACATGGTTAAGATACAAAAAGTTGGCTTAAAAAAAATAATCAAACAGTCTAGGTAAAAAAATGAGCACCCTTGAAAACGGAAATTTAAGAGGAAAATCCACATAAATATATTTAAATCATATTTTACGTGCGGCAGTACGCCAGATTACAGAGAATTTTTTTTAATGAGACGAGAGACAATGACGATATAAAAATCAGCAAAACGGAATTTTAAGAGGAAAGGCCATACATATTTATTTAAATAATACTTTACACGCGGAAAAAACGCCAACTTACAGAATTTTTTTTAAATACATGAAATGAGACGAAAGACAATGACGATATAAAAACCAACAACCATGAAACCAGTCGTAGAGGTAAACATTTAATTATCTGACGGAAGGGACATAGCTAGTACAATAAATAGCTTCATGATAAGTGAAAGATATCGATGTAGAAGGGGAGTTAGTGTAGAAGGGAGGAGAGGCGATACAAAGGTGAGCGCTTGGTTAGGGAGATCCTGAAAATAGGCAGATGGAGTGGAGAGAGCTAGCGGGTAGATAGAGTTGGTATTCTAAAAATCATCAGAAACAGAGAAGTTCAGTGCAGTCAAGTTTAGGGTATTGTGAAGTAATTTTAAATCCATTTCTATACTATTGTTCTGAAGGTTAGATAAGGGGAGAGAAAACAGCAAAACGTCAGAAGACACATAGCGTAACTGTGATACTCTATGTCTAATTGTTTTGGAAAAGAAGTGAGGGATACAATCAAGAGATGTTACATAAGTCGGAACTGACAAGGGCCGAACTGGGGAGCGATATGTAACTATGGGAAAGGAAAATAGTGGAGAAGTTGGAGTTGAGTTCAATGAGATATTAAATTTCCATGAAAAGGTAAAGAAAGCCTAATATGAACATCGATTTCTTACGAATCTCACAAGTAGCTACAGCTAAGGGAATAGCATTTTCGCTAATAATTACAGAAGTATTGATGTTTAGGGACTCACCTGAGCACTCCATTTATACTACGTAAATCTTAGTAGAAATGCTACGCACGACAATAGTTCGAGTAGATACTTTTTTTCTTCAGCATGAAGGTAATGTTTGAGTCGTCCGGTGTTATGATAAATGAGTAATAAAATTTCCCATTGAAATCAAAATTCGTGCTCTATATAAATTTATTTAACAATTGAAAACCAAACATCGACATATGCGCAACAACTCACACTGTAACATTCAAGTGTACTACATAAACTCTCTGAGTAACGAGAGAAATCGGTAGCACCGAGCTAAGCCACATTTGGCGAACGCGACTGCTTTGAACTCCACTCCAACTAGAAACTTCACTCTGTCACCATTGGTTTCTCCGGTCGTTCCCTATCTTAACCTTTGCTATGCCTCTTTCAACTGTCACCCTAATTTCTTTTCTCTTGAAGGCAGCCAATCTGTTAAGCTTTGCCAACCAAGACCCGTCACAAAAGGTGAATAACTGGATAATATCATCGTTTTGCACCCGCGAGAGACTCACTCAGTCATTGCCATCGGTCCTTGGCCGGTAAATACCCTGTCGTCTCGTTCTAAAACTTATCACATGCATAAGCCATTAAATCACCATCATATCTCAGTATCCGCAGTCTCGTTTGAAAGACTTTCTAAGGGTCGAGCGAGAACCTACTCTCGTATTCGACCCGCAAGACTCCAATCGGTATAAATGTATTCACCGGACTGCTCCGCGCCGTTAATTATAGAGACCGCTTGGTCGGGAGTTTAGTCTCAATGCCCGGGATATGCAAACCGGTTCTTCGGATGTCAATACGTCTACGCTCCTCAACCTCATTTCAGCGGTTCGATCGCGTGGTCGAGTCTTTTTGAGTTTCCGGGAAAACTCAAACTCCTCCATTCTGAGGGAATATGTTATCGGCTGAATAGCTCAACTCTCCGCGTCGAATATAATTTCCGTAGGAAAGTACGACTCCATTAAACATGTTGTCGTTACGCTGCGGTGAGTAACAATTGCGTAGAGTAGTTTTTGTGCCACATCTACAATCGTAATGAAACTTTTCAATCGATTCCGTTGCGTTAGTTCCTCCTATACTGATATAATGCACCAAATACACCACTTTAGAGCACTTTTCCTCCTTGATCACTTTATAATCGAAACGCTTTTTCCCGGTGGAATTCAAGTCGGCCGACGATGAGTTTAGGAAATATTTTCTGCAGATGTAGAGAGAATAATTACACTATAAGAAGAAATCAATCGATTCGGCTTTAACTTTGTGAAAACCCATGTTGAAATGAAAAATAAGCAACCTTGGTAACTTTTCACTAGAAAATTATTATTGGCACGACGTGTTTAAACGCTGAGGCGTATTTTTCAAACTATTGTTAAAACGATTACGATTTTCATGGTGGATTTCAATAGGAATAAAGCATAATGACGCCTCAGTGTTGAAACGCGTCGTACTATTAAAAATTTCCAGTTAAAAGTTACCAAGGTTGTTTATTTTTCATTTTCACAAAGTAAAAACTTCTGTTTATACAATTAACAAATATGAGTTTGGTATGTTTTGAGAAAAACCTGTAATGATTTAAAAAATTTAGTATCAGCCTTTCTTAAAGTGAAATCATTAAGTCTTCTTACACCAAAATCATATTCGGCATATCGTGCAAAAATTACTCAAAGGATGGATATTAAGTACATATTTTGTGGAGCTTTCCGGTAACGATGAAAAGTTAATAGTATTATTTACGATTGTTATGGTAGATTTCAAAAGGAATAAAGCAAAATTGAGCTCTTATAATCGCTTAATTATATAAAATTCTCTCTTAAATGCATTTTAATTCTATTGATTACTTGCAAACAAACTTCGTAAGCTCAAAAGATGAACTAATGCATCGACAAAACGATCTTCCTAGAGTATAAAAAATAGTGAATAATTGTTAACAGTGAACAATTAAGATTGCTCCTCGATTAAAATGCAGCACAGAACCACAAGCTAAGCGTCAGTTTCCTAGCTTTCCATCCCCATGATAAGCGTGAAACTTGAGATATTAAATGCATACTTCAGGAAATAGTTATAGGCTTCAAGGCTGAGATTTTAGTTTCGGAGACAGCTACATCTTTACTGATTACGTATAAATTATAGGTTATACCCGGAGGTTGCTGAAAGAGGTGGTTGCTCATGTCAAGAATAACGAAGTCAACAGGGAGCACAAGCTCTCCCTTTGATTTCGAAAGCCGCGAGCACAATTAACTTAAAGGGGCGCTTCATTTTCATACGGACTGACGGTGAGATTGGGTACAAGAACAGGGAATAGATGACGCGAATGGAGACCTAGTTATGGACAGCATCGAAGCTGTCCGCTCGTATGCGGGTGATGTGTTCTTACCTGGGGCAATACTCCAACAGCCGGTGTACTGCCTTTGTTGCTAGTCGGGAGAGAAGGATGCTTTCTAGAAAGTTGAATACCGGCCTCAACCACCCCATTAAAAAAACTCAACCACCCAATCCTAATCGTTTTACGTCCACCCTGCGTAGAATGCATTCATAAGGCATTAAATTAGTAGGATGAAAAAGGTAACTCTTTCTCATAAAAATTTCTATCCTAATACCGTTTTACGAATACAGAAGTGGTGAGATTTATAGAATATGCGGACCTGTGCTACAAATAGGGGGTATGAGGACGTACTAAAAGGTTTGGGACTACGGAGTGGACCGAATGCGATAGTCATTCGATAGTATGATAGTTTATTTTAGATACGATAGTCTGGTCCTGTTTCCGTTTCAGCCAATTTTTCGGTTCCGTAGCAAGAAATAAATTTTAGTCTAACCGGGTACCTTTTTTGTTCATTCGGTTACTTCCTTTTCAATGAGAAAATCATACATTTATTTGACACACAACTCAATGCACAATATTTTCACCAGTGAAGAAAGTAGTCTGTGAGATCCAGTCTCATTGCACGACAAATTTAATCAAACTCCGCACGTATGCAGATCCTTAATCAGAAATTTTGGCAAAATACTAGCTCCCTTTGCTGCATCTGAAGACTTTAAAGGCGTGATATTGCACTTTTTTATTTGAATGGTAAGGTATTTGAAGGAGGCGACCGACAGCTGAGGTCATTTGCGCCATGAGGGATGGGGTAGGTAAGGAAGGGTGGAGAGAAACCCGGCGTCGGCATTACCCTGCTCTTAACGAAAGGCGCCAAGTGGACCACGGCTTAACTTCCCATCCGATGGACGGAGTGTTGCGCTTGAAATGTTCTCCACAAAACATTCAAGCAGGGATCGGGCAGTCTCTGAAAATTCTCTGCCTCCGCTGGGATTTGAACCCGAGCCCACCGGGTTGGAAGCCAATACTCAAGCCACCACACCAACCCGATCCGCTTTTATTTGAATAATTTTTAGTTACAACTTTTTGACATGTGCATGTAATTACAAATTTATCTTCATCACTGCCCAACAATCCTTAGATTGGTTTGACGCAGCTCTCCACTCAGTTCTCTTATCAGCTAATCTTTTCACACATACGTTTTTATTCTCTTTCACATCTTTCTTTACCTGTTCCATTTATTTTGTTCGAAGTCTTCCTTTTCCATTCTGGCCATCGACTTGTTCCTCGACGATCGTCTTCTCTCAGGATTAAGTTTAGAAAATATTTCATGTCGTAGATCACGGGATAGATTGGAAAGTACATTTTAAAGCTCACTTTTAAGTTTTTCAGTCTCAGTTTGACTTAAAGGTCAAACAACCAACTAAGGAATGTTTTCTACATGTTTCCATTTTTAAAAGGAATGTCCTTACTTTCCCTTGTTTTCATACTATCGACGGCTCTTGCCGGTTCGGCGAAGACTCATCGTGTGATTTTGATTTTCTATAATTTATCCGTCTTTGCTGAGGTGGAAAATACTTCCCAAGGTACTTTCCACCTCATTTAACCGACTCGATGTGACGTAGTGGGTCGTAACGCAAGCTTGTAGTAATATCTCTATATTTGTGTGAGCCTACATGGATAAAAAAAAGAGTTTTATTTCAAATTTATTAGGTTTTTCCGTTTTTACGGGCTGAATTCCTTGCTATTTACCAAGCACTAAAAAATGAGCAACAATTCATTTTGTATTATTTTCCGCTCTCGTTGAACCCATGAATATAAAATAGTTAAGCACTTTTGTCAACGTGGAAAACGTTATATGGGCAAAGGAAAAAAATAACCAAATTCTAGTAGAAACTTACATAGTCAATCAATCTCATTATAATGTAGTAATGATTACTATAGGTACAATTAGAAAAAAAATCTTTAGAGGCACGGAAATTAGAATACGAACGATAAATGCTGATTGTGCCATAGAAATGGGAAATTGAAGTAACAAGTTGAATTTTAATTCATATTTCCTACTACCAAATATACCGAGAGAAGAAAAAAGGAGTTAGACCGGATTAAAGAAAAAAGTTTAGAAAACACAAAATTGACGCGTTCATTGAAATTACTGCAAAAATAATGCATGCTGATGCATGATAGAACAATTTATTGGTAAGGTTGATTTGCTACAAGAGTATATGATGAGGATACAAGTGTAGTCAGAACTACCAGCAGAAGAAAATATATGAGGGAATATGCGATTCAATTCTATCTTAATCCAATACCCTACAAGATCATTATATTTTCATTTGCATTTCAACTCAAAGCTTAAAAAAAATTTCCAAACATATTTTATGTACATTTAACCTATTTATTTAATTTATCATACCGGTGAAACTTTTTCGGACGACTCGAAATATTACAAAGGTCTACCGCTAAAAGAAGCTGTTGATAGTTATTTACAATTCTGCTCTATTCGCTGTCTGAGGCTCGGTATTTTTGCAAGGCACACTGCAGCAATTTGCCGTCGTCACTCCATTTTTTTCTGCCTTTCGCTGGACTGAGCAATTAGATGCAGTAATTACTTCCACGATGTGCGCTTGAGTGGTCTTATTCCTTGAAAACCTGGGTCTCGCAATTATGAAAACCAATTTCTTCTGATGAAAGAGGACTGAAGTCATTTCCACTAAAATAAATAACGCAAGGAAATTGGACCAAGCAATAAGCTCTTCAAGGCATCATTAGCCACACAGACCAATTGAAAGGCCAAGTAAATGACATTATACGATGGACAAGGACTATTCAGAAGAAATGAAAATTTGTGCTGAAATATTAATAAAAATTCTACCTCATAAAACTAATAAGAGCCCAATTTTTTTGTGCCAGGCGCTTATTAATATGTTATTTGGTACGGGAACTCTACATCCATCGGCGAAAAATACAGGTTTATTGGAGATTTCTGCCTTCAAACCATGCTACGCATACAGTACTTATAAAATACTTCATATTGAGCCACGAGGTGAAAAATTAAGTAGGTAAAAATAAGAAGGCAAAGATCAACAGGAAATTTAAAAAGGTAAAAAAATAATTTGACCCGTACACACGAAAACCGGCATTTATATTCCTTGTCAAACGTTAGAGATATTTACCAATATCACAACAACTAATTGATAGTTATAAAAAATAAAGGATGCTCAAGATAGAGCAAGAGTCTAAAAAGGAAGTTCAGATTTCAATTTCGGCTCCGTGAAGTTATTCCAGAGAAGGTATATATGCACGATTGGGAAAGTGTGCATTCTTCATACTAAAAAATTCTGCTTGTATTTCACAGCCGTGGACTTATGCTTGTTATTTCGTCCAAAAAAACGGTAGAAAATTTCATAAATAATCTTGCTCGAGGTTTAAAGCTACAGAAACGCAATTAGTCTCAATGATGCAACATCACTACGACGATAAAGAAAAGTATAATTTATTATCACGTCTAAACTGGCTCATTTTACCAAGAATGATACTTTTATAAGTCTATATAATTTTCTTCAATCGTGGGGTTATTATCTGAATCTTTAAATACCAGAAAAAATACGGCAGTAGATAGTATTTTTATGAACTTAAAGAGTTTGATTTTAACATGACGAACCAGAAATGTATTATGATAGAGTCTTTTTTCAGTCTATGCATGCTGCGTGTCAAATATTGAACACCCCATGAGAGGTGCTTTGGCATAAAGACACCATCTGAAGTCACTTCCATTGTTGGGGTTTGTGTTGAGATGTGAGTTGTGTAAACTAAAGTTTGCTTTACAGGAGTAGTGCAAGAAAACTACTCTTAGAGATATGTAATTGTCCACTTATTTTTTGGTGATAGGCACACGGTTACGATGATTGAATAAAAACAACCTCTGTAATTTTCACAGAAAGTTTTGAATGCTACGACACCTCAGTGCGCCTCAGCTTCGAAACGCGTCGTACCATTGAAAGATTTCTGTGAAAATTACAAAGGTTGTGTTTGATACGATCATTGCTTTCACGAAACAGTTGCAGGTCACATGATATCATAGGCAAAATGCGAGGCAAAAAACATGGCAAAATACCGAAGTGGAAACAAACATTTTCTTTTTGTAAAAAAATAGAAAAATAAATAAAATTCCCTAAAAAATTCGTCGAAAGAAGAAGAAACCGCAATAACATAGAACGGAAATAAATTTTTTCATAGAAAAAAACTAAAATTTCCGTATAAAATCATGGACAAAAACAGATATCGACGATTACTGAATTCAATGAAAAAACGTCTCAGGCTAAATAGTATATGCGTAAAAATCTTTTCTCCATCCCTTTTCATCCCCGCTCAGTGGTATATTTAACCATCCACCTTTCTCCTGACTTTTGACTCAGACCATGTAGTATTGGAGGGAAAGGATTTGCTCACGAATACCGAGATATCGAACAGGATATGCTTAGCTTATTATTTGTACCTTCGTTCATGTGCTCACCCAGTCCCGTATCGGATGGAGGTGCCCACTTGGAGGAAAAGGGGTTGACAGACTGAAGAAAGGGAATTCTCGCCAGAGTGAAAGGGATGAGCTAAGCACTTCGTGATAGAGATGCAGGTTAAGCGTATTAGCTCGCTCAACAGCGTGGGCGTATCGAAGATCCGTTGTAAATTTCACGGTGCGCAGGATTACAAGTATTTTTTTAAAATTCTGGAACGATGCTTTGGACTTAACTTTCCCCTCAGGTTACGACCATGTTTTTCCGCTGAGTGTTAAATGCTCTTGACATTCATTTCTATTTGCCATGAGAGGAGATCACCGTGTTGAGATGACATCCTTTAGTGCTCAGCCGCGTTTTAGCGTTTTTTTCTCGTTCAAGTTCAGATATGGCGGTGTTGAAGATTCAGCAGAAATACGTACAGGACAATTCATTCCGTTCTGAAGAAAATTGGTTAATACTGCTACTTTGATCGCTTTTTAAACGGTATTCACGAATTTCCGCATTATGTCTATGAGCTATAAAAGTGATCTATTTATTCCCTACTTCTTCCGTATCGTTTTCAGTAGAGAGAATAAGCACTGAACTCATTTTTGGGGTTATTTGCGGTACGTTTGGTGATTGAACAAACTTGGGATTGTATTTGGAAGCCATGCATCCACCATTTTATTTTAATTTTTTTACATTATTTTTTAAAATACATAACAATCTCAGAACATTTTTACTTATATCTTAACATTATAAAATCAAAAAAACGATTAATTTGAGAAATAATATCACCTTTAATGTTAATTTCGGGTAAAAGCTTTTATAATAGTTTTTTCTCCTATAAATTCGAATCGCCCTACCGTTAGTGCAGCAAGTGGCGACTTTTGTAAACACATTTTAATGCATTCCTTTAGGAAAATCCTCCATCTTAATATTTGCTGGGAGATCTTACATTTTTTAGTAGCCGTTTGTTTTAGAATTAACTAAAATTCTGATATCCCTTAACTTCTTTACGTTCCACCCTCACTACCCACTTGTAAACACTGACATCCAATTCAAATTTAGTTGCTCAATGAGTTCTCTCCAGACTCCACTGATCTCCACCATGTTAAAATCTCCACTAAGTTTTCTCATGTCTTCAACTACTTGGTCATTCGAGTCTTGGTCTTCCCCTGGGGAGCCTTCCTTCTGGTTGATCTCGCCACATTCGTCTTATCATTGCATCCTCCTCCCTTTTTCTTGCATTACCTAGCCACCCAATTCTCCTACTTAGTATCACAGCCAGCGGCGTAACTAGGAGCATGCTATGGGGGGGGGGTAGGGATGGGAAAGCCGGGGGTGGTGACCCCCTCCCTCAGCCATGGGAGGTCCGGGAAAAGTTTTCAAAATGGCATGACTAGAAATGCGTTTCACATCATTTTTCATTATAAGTTTTGCTTTAATCAGATGCAGTTGTATGTCAAAACTAGGCAATAGCTAAAAAAAAAACATTTCTCTGAGGCTTTGGGGGAATCTATCCCCTTATTCCCCGTTTTCCTGTAGCCACGCCCATGATCACAGCCATAATTTTTGTTCTTCTGCTCAGGTTCCTGAGTTCTCTGTATTCTCCATATCCCTTCATCCATTGTTGGTCCATATATAATTCTCAGTATTTTATTTTCAAATGTTATTAACTTCTCGGTCTTGCTTTAGTAAGTTTCATACCTCCCAACCACACAGGAGAACTTGAATACTTTTTTACTCTGATTTAATTTATATCAGTTTCTTTTATTCCAGAACATATCAGTTACACGGTACAATATATAACAGTTCATTATTGAAGCAAAGCAATTCTTAACCTTTTAAAGCCTGCTCCCAGTATAAATGGAATTTAAAATAGCACTTACGGTATAGAAGACCTTCTGAGCTATAAAAGATGACTCCGGGTCCTTCCGTAGAGATCCTTTCATTCCTGAAAAAAAATAATTCACACAACCAATAACATGTTTTAAGCGAAGCCTGCAGAAAAATACCAAGATTAATGACTTTGCTTTTGACTATGGAAAAAGACGTTTTTATCACGTCAGTTTAGCCCTTAAAACTTTTGTATTTGTCTTCTGTCAAATATATGTTACTCGTCATCGACCTTCAAGATATGAATAAGCAGCACAGCGATCAGCACTACACCATAAAGCATACACCTTCTACCGTCAACAATGCAGGGAATATCGAGTGCGTTTGCCGAGAGTGAACCCGGAAACGGACGTATGCATACACTCAAATTTTATGGCTTTTAAAATATGAGTGCCATGAAGCCGAGTTTTATAGCGCCTCGCAAAGTGCAGCTACCAATGTTGAGAGAATTTTTTCCTAGCATGGTGTAATGTTCGCGTCCGTAAGAATATAGTAATAAGTGGCCAAAATTTAAATTACACCTGAATCACACGATACTTCACCTTGTAAACGTCCGAGGATGCCAGCGAGTTAAGGATTTCCTGGAACGAACCTTGAATACTCAAAACCGTCCTTGCTTGAATCACTCGTCAATAGGAATTGCATAAGGTTTGTTTGGGATAGCTGCTAAGTTACCAGGGAAGCTTTACTTATCGTCCGACAGAATGGAAATTAGTCAAGGCTCATGGGCAATAAAATTTAAACGAGCGGTCTGGTTTGATATTTAGAGTAGGACACTGCCTGCTGAGGCTATTTGCGCCACGAAGGAAGAGTAGGAATGAAAGGGTGGAGAGAAACCCGGTGTCGTATTTAGCATGCTCTTGACGAAAGGCGACAATGGGGCCATTGCTTAACGTCCCAAACCTCCGCCTCCGCCGGGAATCAAATATGGACCGGCCGAGTAGGTGACCTAATATCCAAATTAATGAATTCAGGTGTCATTTGAAAACACTTTCTTGCGGCAGATTGGGTTGAATGTGTAAATATTTTCCAGTGCAACGTTCTCATAGGAGTACAGGTTGAATAGTTGTTTGACGAATGCCTTTTTCGTCAATGCTAGCAGTTTCACTTGTAAGTTTTCATCATCATCGATGTTATTTGTGGCTTTAAACTTTCTAACATTGCATTAACAACATATTTTCTTTCTACTTTCAGGTACGTGTAATTTATCAACTTTATGAGTGATAGAGGAAATTTTCTGCAGCAATGATCCTGAAATATGTGAGTAAAAGCGTATCTAAAAGAAAAATCTTGGGTTAAATATAAAGATACTTTTAAGGACTTCCCAACTGCTCAGGGTCTTCATAAAGAACGATATTCATGTTGACCGAAGTTTAGATACAATGGTCCCAAGAAACTAATGGCTGAGGATCCAATCGAAAAATATCCTTGACTTAAAAAATGTCAGGGGAACTAGCATGTTTGATATTCCATTGGAATTTAACAAGTACAGAGCAAATATTCCGATAGCAAATAGACATTTATTAACGGTAAAAATTTTTAACTTATAAATAGTAAGGTAAATATAATTCATGTCATTAAAATGGCGACGACGGAGTTTAATAACATTGAGAAAGTATAATTAACAACTCTGAGAAAAATTCGCCCAATTTCTATCCTCGAAGATGTTTTGTCGCAATAATTTTCGGAGGTTATGAATTAAATAGTTGTTACACGTGAATGTCAAAAGGATGCATCACTCCCGTTTGATCGTTCCTTAGGGTGATCGTTCAAAATGTTTAAAACGCATGCAATAATCTTATAGTCGTCGGGGAATATTAATTATACTATTTTCAAAATTTACCTATTCTTTGTCAAAATATTTGTCCGTCAGAGAGAGGGAAAATTGCATCGCAATTTTTAATCCAGTAGGTAATAAGTTGACAAAGAAAGACTATAAACGATCGATCAAAAGGGAATATTTCATTCCCTCACGAAAATCGACTCAAAGTGACGATTCACGATTAATTTTTTAAAACAAATTTGGTTTACGAACGCTTTTGATCTTACTGGCCGAGAGTAAAGCGAAAGAACATAACCTTGATTCGGATAGCCAGGCTCTGGCCCGTATCATAAAAGTCCCCTCGAAGCCGGCCTCCACCTCATTGTCGTCAGGAGGAGGAGATGCGATATCATAAAACCGACCTCAACCTCAAAAACGTCGAATTTTGAGGCCAGCCTCGGCTCAAACTTTGAGGTTAGATTATTGTCGGCTCAAAACGTTTGAGGTGACTTCCGCCATTGCGAGAAGATGATGATTATTCGTCCACGATTATTAAACTCTTCCGTTATTTTCTGCCAACATCTTGCCTTGCTTAAAACGGACTCAATTACGTCCTTGTACTTACTTGACCACCAAATTGCACAAAATTTCCTGCTCCTGCCTGGCCATGACTTACAAGGGGAATACACGACCTTTGGGTGGCCGATTGAGCTCAAATTTTCTGATTCGGTAGATCACGGCTATCAATTAAATATGCCGAAGCAAGACGACGCACTTCTCAAAACTTTTCGAGAAAAAAGCAATTAAAAATCGGAAAACACGGGTCTACAGTAAATATCCGGTATTTCCTTACATTTTCTTCAAGGCAGCGGTGGCCCAGTGGTAACGGTGGTTTGATTGTGGATGTAAGGACGGCGAGTTCGATTCTCACTCACGGTACTTTTTTATTTTACTAAATTCTTCGTTTGCAAGTTTCGGGATGCTACTCGAACAAACGGAGAACGCGTTCTTTCCTCCGCCGCATCGACTGCCCTGTATTTTTTACGGTATACACACGTCATTCACGCTTACGGATAATTTTCTCAATTAAACTCCCAATGAAAGCATAATCCGTCGATAAGGGTGGATTTCCCTCCCAATTAATAATTTAAATGTCATTACTCTGACCCCACTCCTACAGAAGACAATTTACACTCGCAATACCCTAATATACCTAGACAGAACAAATAAAGAGAAACATCGCCCTTGGAAAGACTATTATATAGCCCTTGCTTCATTTCCTACCCCTTTCAGCACTTATTGTTATTTAAAAAATGAATTAAAAATATTTTCATTGAGCTAACGAAGATAAGAAAACAATCTTTAAAAATGCAAACAATAAAATCCTTGAAAAATAAAATAAAAAATACCGTGAGCGAGGATCGAACTCGCCATCCTTTTACTTCCTTAGTCAACCTCCGTTACCACTGGGCCACCGCTGCCTTGTATAAGGTAAGGAAATACCGGATATATACCGTAGACCCGTTTTTTTACGATTTTTAATTGCTTTTTTCTCGAAAAGTTTTGAGAAGTGCGTCGCCTTGCTTCGGCATATTTAGTCGATAGCCGTGATCTACCGAATCAGAAAATTTGAGCTCAATCGGCCACTCGAAGGTCGTGAATTCCCCTTGTTAGCCATTTCTGTTTCTATTGTTGATATTGGCGGGTATATCCACGGCCGCATTCGGTATATCGCTACTGCGCATGTCTGCGCAAATACGATTCGAAAAAATGGACATGGAACAATGCTGGAAGACTGTCAACTCTGAAACCAGAAACATCGTCCTCAACAATGCGTCATTTCCGCTGGCTCAATCCCCTCCTCCTATGAGCCGAGCTGGAGGAGACTTTTATGATATGACGCGGTCGAGGGATCTCCTCGTCGAGCTAGGCCGGCTTCAAACGAGGCCATCCTCAACTTCAACTTCGAGGGGACTTTTATGATACGGGCCTCTGACTTCACCGCTGAAAAATGCCCTACTTGGACTCATTCTTTTCCTTTAGTAAATGGAAATCTGCCATTCTTCTCCTGCCGATGCGATTCTGTGTCAGCAATTCGAGCAGCTAGATGAAAAAGTAAACGAATATTTGAGGTTCTGATGAATCGAGCTTAGAAAGCGATATCGGGCGTCCTTGGCATGACGAATCCTATAATACACAGCTGGAGCAGGAAAAAATTGAATGAGATTATTTGCCTCGGGTAGATATTGCGGTCCACGCTGAGTGTCCATAACTCAGTAGAGTTTGCAACCATCTAGTACTACAAGGTTCGCCAATCAAAATAACTCACATTGATTGATATTCCAAAAGCAATTTCCTGCGTTTAAAAAAAAGGGGGAAATTACCACGAGATGAGGTCTTCGATTATCATTGTTTCACTGTGAAATTAAATAGATTACATAGGCAACTATTGGAAAGCTAAAACGTTACCATTTATATGAGCACGTTAAAAAGCAAGATTAAAGGCTTCATGCACAAATGTACGTATAATAAGCACGTAAATTTAAAATCGCGGAGAAACCTCTCTTTCTTTATCTAGCTAATTAGCTCATCGAGAGGCACTGCGGTTGGAAAACAACATTTTTAACTAATTATATTTCGTGCATATGCCGACGTCCTAAAATGACTAAAAAGCAGAGCGAAGATATATTTATAAAATGTGCACCAGAATTTATGAAATTCAGATGCTCTGCGATGCATTTCTCCAACTTAAAATCACAGAAAAAAGGAATAGCATATTTTGCGTCAATTATATCAGAGATTTTTTTCCACGAACTGCTCGCAGTTCCATTTCAATAACGGAAACTACTCCTTCATTCACAACGAAAAGGAAACTCCTTTCGGGAGAAAGTGTACTCAAGAAAATAGTGAAGGGAATGAAAAGAATTTTCAGAACTCATAGAATGAAAAATTAGTTATTTTTTCGCTTAACTTTCTGGGATATCCTCCAGCCTTAAAATTCTTTTACGAGTAAGAATATAATTAGGGTGAAATATTTTGCAGGTTTGTATGTGTTCACCTCATGCCTAGAAATCGCTCATGCATGCAACAATCTCATCCATAAATTGGGCACTTCGGCAGCACGATGTGAAAAACCGCAAGTCCACATCATGGACAAAATAAGGAGGTCTTGGAGAAAATTTTGCTGGTATTTTGAATGGGTTCACCGCATTTCGTGAATTCTTCCCTGGTAAAATGCTTTCTCTTATTAATGGAAGATATGCATAAAACATATGGTTTACACGGGTAAAACGAGAGTAACAGAATGAATGGGATGATATTAAAAAGAAACTACACCTATGTAACTCGCTTTTGCCCCGGAAAGGGCCTGCGGCCTTACATTTACAATTCCTTACAATGCGTCACGATAACAATTGACATACCTAAAAGTGCATTGAAAGGATTCAAAAGGCAAATATTTTCCGCAGTCTCTTGGATATTGGCAAACCTTGAATTTTTCAGAATACGTTTTTCACGAGAGTTGATTTAGTCCTTCAAATGAATAGCACTGATTCGAAACAAAGTTATATCTCTCCTTTCAATGGACGTCTAGAAACCGTGACAATACTCAGTGCCGATACGACAAGAGAAGAGAAAATCTAGGGACGATTAGTGGTAAAGTCAAAGTGAAAGCCTCAAATGGCAAAGAAATTCTGATAATTTCCTAAGAACGCGGCATTGCTGAATAATAGGTTGGCGGACTTACTTAAATCATTTACTTGGAAACACAAGGAAAGCAACATTTTGACTTTGAAATTGAATGTATTTGACGAATCCAAAAAAATAGACAGAAAGGGAGAATAATTTACAGGTTAGGTAATTGTACTTCGTAATTTAATGCCACTTCACACGTTGTCTAGGCAAAATAGCATGCAAATAGTACCGATGCCAGTAAATCAGTACTATAATTTTGAGACGCTACATTCTTGAAAGGTGGTTTTCGTTCTTATACGACCTATCGAGAAAATTTTTTTTTATCGTAGAAAAATAGGAGACTGAAAATTGAGCAAGCATTGAGCATGGATGGTTAATACACCATTTGAATAATAGAATTTCGATATTTCCTCAAATTTTTTAATTTAAAGCTTGAATTCAAGTGTAATATTTTGAATAAATGAGTTAGTATTGACCCATACGAACGCTATATAACATATTTTATATTCAACCACCTGTAAAACTTCATCCAGAACAAGGGTAGATTCAGGGGGGCATTACAGGGCTCATTTGGAGCGTTCCCCGAATTTTATTGAAAAATATTAAATGTTACTCAGTTTAATAGTTTTTTTTCCTTTTATAGCAGTATTGGGAGTGTATATGCGAATGCATGGCTATAATTTCCAAATGTGAGAGAAGTTTCAGTTGTATTCATCGCAGAGTGTGGCACTTCCTACAAAACATTTAACATGAGAGAATCTCTCGGGGGTATTATACAGAGTGTCCCAATTGTCTTGACCACCCGAAATAACTTTTTGTTCAGATGCTAATTCAAAAATGTGTCAAGCAAATGTTCATTAGCTGTCAGGGGGACATTAATCATCATGATTGCCTTCCTTGTAGCTTTGTTTTTTACAAAGATATGAACAGGAGGAGTTATAGGAGAGGAAATGAATTGCCGAATAAAAAATTTAGGGTGGCATTTAAAAAAGACATACCGCTGTTCATATCTTTGTAAATAACAAAGCTACAAGGAAGGCAATCATGCTGATTAATGTCCCCCTGACGGCTAATGAACATTTGCTTAACACATTTTTGAATTTGCATCTGAACAAAATGTTATTTCGGGTGGTCAAGATAAATGGGACACCCTGTATACTACCCGGACCCAGGTCATGACCCCACTCCCACAAAATTTGAACCTGAACTCGCCCCTGACTCAGAACTAAACAAACATAACACATGCATGTGAGGTCAAGCTCAAAAGGCTTGAGGAGAAGGGAGTTGTGTCCTCTTAACTTCCCTAGCCGCGGGTCGAGATGATGATGGCATGACCTGGGGAGGGAATAGGTGAGAGTCCGACTGGATCGCTCGTGAGAGGATTCGCGCATTTCTTCAGCAGAGGATGAAGCATTAGAAGGGTGATACGGATGTGCGACGGAAGAGAAATGTCTACAGGGGTCAGAGATCGTGGTCTCAATTTGTGTGTCTCATTGGAAAATCCAGGCGTGGGCACGCCGTGGCAGACAGGAGAGCCAGAGATCCTCATAGAGATCAGTGGCGCAGAGGAGGGGGGGGGGGTTTCGGGGACAAATATAGGGTGGCATTTAAAAAAGACATTCCGCTGTTCATATCTTTGTAAATAACAAAGCTACAAGGAAGGCAATCATGCTGATCAATGTCCCCCTGACGGCTAATGAACATTTGCTTGATACATTTTTGAATTTGCATCTGGACATAGCTCAGAAAATTTTTGAGTTTAATCCATTTCACTTAATTGGATTAATTTTACTTATAGAAAAATGTAAAGTTAATAAAATATCCCTCAGAAGGCCGTAAAACTCACCATTTTCAACGATTTATCTGAAAATGTTTCTAGGGGAGTTCCCCCGCACATCCCGCTTACCCTGGCGGGTATTCCACATCCTCAGACACCACAGTGTTTTGCGCCTGAAACCCCCCCTAACATTAATTCCTAGCTGCGCCCGTGATAGAGATCACCTTATCTTCTCCGCTTCCAACTAAGACAATTCTCGATATTTGCTGATCTTTTCTTATGTTTTAACTTCACTTTAAGACACTCTCGGCATCTAATTGTTCAAAATATTTCCCTGAAATCTACATGATGCTGAATAGAGTAAAATAATTACCCTTTTTGTCTCAATCTCTGAAGGTACTCGGGTTATTTATGGATAGTTTAAAGTTCCCATCAGGATTTGATTTCCAGCCTATCCCTCATCACAAATTGCTAAGAAATTATCATAGCAATTAATTAAATCGAAACTTGAAGCTTAAACGTGGTTAGCTTGAAGCTTAAAGGGCCCCATTTTATCAATAACAAGCACTTTGTTACTGCCACAAATATTCATAAAAATTTCTATTAATAATCGGTTTCGGCTATTACGTCATTATAAAACACCTCGTAAAAAATTTGGGTATTTGATAATGGTGTAATAGCCAAAACCGGTCATCAAAAGAAATTTTTAAAAATATTATTGATAACATAACAATTAATCTTAATCTTCCACATACAGTTAATACCAAACCATTAAAATGTTAAATTTCCATATTTATGCGTCAACTAAGCCTGCTACATGTGCTAAGACGTGAAAGTAAGCTTAGATACTGGATAAAAACCGAAAATTAAATGTGCTAACACAGCCAGTAATTGATTACAATGAGGATATTCTACACATTCTGAGACGGAAAAACTAAAAAATAACCTAAACTTTATGTACTTATTTCTATTTCGGCTTGCAATTACTCTCTTGCCTTAAACATGGCCGGATTTTTGTGCCACTGAGTGAAGTTTTCTCTGGTTACTGAAGGGCGTTCTCGTGGCGACCGCTAGGCAGTGGTAATGGTTTAAGGGGAATCTTTTTCCTTCGGTTCTTCGTCTGGAAGAAGAGACGGCGATACCCACGCCTCCGACATTTTCAGTACCCCACCGTGAAAGAGGATGGTGGAATCTCCGCCTGGATCCAGCTCCCGCCGGTTTGCACTCCTCTCTCCCCACAGCATTGGAGGGCGAACACCTCGACCTTCCCTTCCTCCTAGGTGGGAAAATCTTTTGCTCGTCACTCTTCTCAGGATTTCAATACTTTCGCCAGAGTCTTCGATCCATCGGGGAAAACTTCACTTTTCCGAACCATGAAACTACGCGTTGCATTGGTCTGACTATGTAATAAATGATATTTTGATCAAAGGCCATCCATTCGAAGTATGATCGAATCAAATTAGTGGCTTTCCTTCTATTTCGGTGTGTAAAAAAGCGACCAGTACTGTCACACTGGATATTAGAACTTGATATTCTATGAATACCTAACGGTTGAATCCTCGGATACTCTGTGGATACACATACAAGGTTATATGGATACGCTGGACATCTTATGGTTATGAAGAATTTATTTTGTAACATTAAATTAACATTGTATGGATATCATCTCCTGCTTGGGGATAAACTTAAGTTATTCATGTTTGCAACTGCGAGTGGAATATGCTAGCTATCATATCGTCCGAAGCCGATAAATTTAACATCGGGACAACGTATTCTAAATCATCGGAGACTTTAAGGTTTGATGCGTGAATTTTACTACGATTTTAATTACGTCTGCAAAACTATGCACCCGTCGGATGAATGCTATTCGCAGTCACCTTTCTCGACGGAGATCAAATAAGATAGAAATGCGACTTAAGAGGATTATTCGTGCGCAGCCAACGATGTCGACGGTCAGGCGGGTTAATCACTGAATCCTCATCCACTAAGACCCTTAGTAAGTCGATAGTTGAAAGCTGAGAAAGGACCGGAAATAGGAAATGAAATTAAACAGCGGGGATCCAAACCGCGAAGGCAGAAAGTACTTCCGCATTTGATGAAAGGATCGCTATCAGTAAAAACGAATTAGATTACAGATCTTCGAGATGAACGAGCGTTCGTATCTCTTAACGCTGCGGTTATCGTATCAAATCTCCCTGCAATTTCCTCGTCCACCGAGCGGAAGGAAAAGAAATCTTTTAAAAACTATGCATGAGCACGCCTTTGAACATATATATTCTTTGAAATTATTACGGAGGCTTTGGCGGTGATTAAATTGATGATTGATTTCGGGGTTATAGATGATATTAGGCTTTCCCGACTTATCAGGTGCAGAAATTCTTCTCGGGTTTTCCATCGGTTGATGCTTTCCATGTCTCCCGCCGTTTCGAGCAGCGACTTGCTGTCCATCCTCAGGGAATCTTCTGAATTCTTCAGATTTAGAAGATTCAGGTTCTTCAAATTAGACATGGAAAATATCAACCGGTGGTTTCGGGGTCAATTCCGTATCCAGGACTCGAAGACGGGAGCTGGAACGCGCCCGAAACTCTCGTCCGCCAAAAAAAATAGATGCGGAATTAATCGCGGAGTTCTTTGTTCAATGAATAATTGCACGAAAATAGTGTGAAAAACAAACGTAAGCCAGTTGGTAGACAGTATAGATAAATCTGACCAAATAACTGTAATGAAATAAACTGGAAGTATGGTTAGATACATTGTGCCTAAATTTATATGATTATAAATGAGGTATTCCTAATTGATATTTAAACGTGCTCAAAAGAATCTTAAATGGTGCAAAATTTTGAATTGAAAACATTTGCATCAAGATAAGTTATCAGAGGTAATTATCCTAATTATAATTATGAATAATGGAGAAAAGTTATACACTTTTGAACGATAAATGCGAGCACTAGGTAACAATATCATATGAGTACAATTTATTCACAATCCTTGTGGAATACGAAAATATTGAATTTTACCTCGCAAAATCATGATGCAGTTCCATTCGGTAGAGGCAAATATGATTTCTGATTCATATCGAATAGGCTAGAACATACCAGATTAGCACAAAACTTTTTCGCACTAAAAAAAAACAAGTTTATCCTGTGTTCCTTTTTATGGGTACTAATACTTCTACTCGACCTTTGAAAACGGAACGCATGAGAGTTCCACGCAGCAAACAGTCGCCAAATATATAAAAATATTGGAAAGGGAATTAACAACAAGCCTCACAACCGCAGCATTCCGACCAATCTGATGGTTTTCTTTCAAATTATTGTTCATTTCGACCAGTTTTTATAAAAGCACATTACTGTGATTAGATATGCCACATTTATTTCTGATTCTCTTAAAGAATAGGACGATGAAAGCATTATGTTTCCGAAGCGTAAGCGGAGGCTATATTTTTCATTACAGCCAACATTCCGAGGCACTCTGGATTCAATGCATTGCATGCGTCGTCTGTAGTTTTCTCGACAATCGTAGGTATGCCTGCTGAGGGCATATTAATGACCTTTGAAAATTCATCATAATAATTTGGCTCTTGTGATCCAAATTTTCCGCGCGAACGGTAGGTCATTGACACTTCTATAGTAGTACGTACTCTACCATTCCTCGCGTGAAAGTACCTATCGGAGTGAATGGCGTCAAATTCGCACCAACTTCCACAATTAGCCATCACTTGACAAGACCTCCACTTTAGTGAGGAGAGAGAAGGGAGTAAGAATCCCTTGCGAAAGCATGGTTGGAAAAAAAATGAAGAACGCCAGCATCTAGAAGTATGGGCATTGCTAGCCTAAGCTTTTCCTTTCTCTCTTGAGAGAGAAGGAGAACTTTTTCGAGTCCATTCACTGCCAACCCCCTCTGCACTCGAGGGGCGGAAATCGTGGATGGTAAATAAAAAAAGAATCATCCTGGGAAATCACGGATAACAACTGGTCCAGTGTCGGCGGTGAAAGGGCAGTCTGCTGGCCGGGAGTAGAGGCTCATCTCCTTCGTGAAATCATCTCTATCGGCGGAAGGAGCGGCATGAAGGAGTATCGGGGTGAAGTATGACCTATGACGGCTCCATAAAGGGAGGGCTTCTCACGTTGGGGAAAGTTGGCCTGGGAAAGGTGTATTAAAAGGGATCAAGTGCACTTCCATTCCGGATTCAAGAAAAAAAAGAAAGAAAGATATTTAGAAAGGGGGAGGAAGATTAAATTATTAACCTTCATATTTACTCTCTTTGATGCCCGGAGGTGGGTGGACTTGATGACCTGGGAGTCTAGTTTCCCATACTTTCACGGCACTGTTGGTAAACATGCGAAAGGTCTGCTCCAGAATTTAATTTTTATTTGGTCAGCTAATTGGCTGCTTGCACCGGACGTTGTCATGCCCTTTATTTATCCGGAATGAATCGCGTGCACAATTTCCTCAAATTGGATCATCAATTAGAGCATAGGATTTTTAAATGCATCTAGGAGTACTATATCAATATTATATTAATATAAGACACTGTTAAGCTCTCATAAAAAATTAGAAATACTTAGTTGATCTCGATACAGTTCATATCGTGATAAGGATATTTTTGTTTTGACTTCTGGTTTACATTTTTATATAGTATTGAAATCTTTAGGTTTAATTACTTTACATAAGAAAGCATAATTGCTGACGTTTGAAAAAGTTATTTACCATTTCTAAGGCCTTTATACAGTTTTCACTTTGACTAAACAGCTATATAAATATAAACTAGTTAAAATAAAAAACTAAGTGAAAACCTTAAAAATGTAAGATAAATTTTTTGAACATCGGCACATCTGACATTTTTACATAATAGGAGCTAAACTCAAGATTTCATGTTTATATAAACTATCAGGATACGGAACATCGCTTCATGATTCTACGAACCATATTGGAGCCGATCGGAAATAAATTATTTTTGCGGAAAATTGCAAGTAGGATGTTTTCCCACATTAATAAGTTAGACCTCCAAGAAAAATTAATCCTGAAAACACACTTATATACCATTTTCAATCGTTCGAACCAAACATTATTATACCTATGTTAATATTGTAGCCTTCGAGCGGTAAGTATTGTGATTGTAGTTAGGTGGTAAATTCAGATCTAACCACAGATTTATAAAATATTGAAGGGCATCGCGCCTCTTGTAAGCAAAGAATTCAAGTTTGCTGGCAAGCTAAAGAGATAGCCACTGCAAGTATGAATAGGATAGACTGCTGTTGCTCTCGAGGTCGCATAGGTCGCTTGAAGTGGGCGTAGTTACTGTATAAGTTCCTCAACGGAAAGCCAACTAATCACTGCTATGGAAAACGGCATTTCAAGGTGCCAAGACCTTAAGAATAAAGAGTTGACTTTCAAAGCGGGTAGAGACTTCTTTGTTGATCGTAGGTCGAGAAACTCTTCGAGTATCTTGGCGCTTGACTCTCGGTCAAATCAATTTGTATTCACATTTGCATAGTCTCTTGAGTCTTCAGATTGACGGCTTTAGAAGTAGAGGGAGTGACAACGGAACTGTCGTGAAGCTTTACTAAAAACCGTTCAAGACTTATACATAAAATGTGCTCACGCCTTCAGGACATATAATTAACTATCTATGGCATCTATATACTCGTAATAACATAGTCTACAAATTCAATTCATTGTATACTTAGCTCACATTGATGGTCAAAATCGTCAAAATAATCGTTAGGACCATAATTTTGAGTTAAAAATTAATCCAAAAACATTGTAATTGTCCCCATTACACGTATAAGATAATTTGATTGGCAAGATTTTTGCATATTGCAAGATGCAATGACCATATAATAAAGGGAAATTTATCGTCATTTTTCCTTCTCTATATACCCCACACCAAGTTTCCAGGCTTTCCAAGTGATACGCGTCTGATTTCCCCGTACCTTCCTCGATAGAGCTTTCAAATAAACGCCATTATCATCTCACTAGAAAGCCTTTTACTAGAGATATCCGTGAACCGGCCTCTTGTGTAGGATTACCTTTCGTCTGGCTCCAACACTTGATCGTACCCAGACAGTGACCTCACGAGGAGCAATTATCGTTATTCACCCTCGTTCGTTGCTTGGGGTCAATGGAATATATGTATATGCCCTTCTAACACTTCAAGGTTATATTCCTGGAGTAGGGAGACTAAATGAAACTTTCTAAGTATCGTGATGGAAAAACTTTGATGGTGGCAATAAAACCTCGGCGTTTTTAATGGCCTCTTTGAAGTCCAACTACGGTAGTGTTTAACTCTCTGAGGCCCTTAAAATAAAAGGTCCGCTTGAACATTATCGGACGGTTGGACTTACGACAGCATATGAACACATGGAAGAGACGTGTGTTGCAGAGTAAGGTATTATTTTATGGTAGAAAGCCGTCTCAAACATTCCCAGCCAGCAGTAATAATGAGCATTATTGAGAGCAGAGGGCGTAGCTTGATTGAACATTTTTACTTCTATGCTAAAATGTAGGATACAAGTAGAATCTTCTATGCAAAGTCTTTAAATTTGATTGAGGGCTCAACAAACATACGAAAATATCACTCACTCCCGCATTAATTTAACCTCAAGATTGACTCATATAGGTGAGGGTAGAACTCATGTCGGACTGAGTGACAGGTTAGTGATATGTTCAGGTTCTGGGGACTAATCGTATCCCAGGATAACCTTGTTATAACTGAAGGATTTTTGTCGGGTGTACATTGCTGCCCCAAAACAAAGACCGTTACGTCGTTAATACTGCCTAGTTTAATCTTTTAAATATTGACTGTAATCACTGAGATGCATCAGATTTTTCCAAAACAAACTATCTTTTTAATAGCTTATAAATTCGTTGCACATTTTCTAATTTTGGGTACATTTGTGTCCTGTTTTCCCCCCGTTTCGCTCATTAAAAGGTTTTTCATAACTTTGGGATGAGATTGGGTTGGTAATTGCAGTGGATTTGAGATACTTATGAAATCAGTGTTAGAAGATGACAATTATGTTAGGCACATACATGATTCATTTTGGAATTTAGTCTAAAGACATCGCATGGGATACTTACTGGGAAAAACCCACGCAGGCTTATGAACGTTTGTGTTATAGTTACCACTTGGTATTCATTCTTTGACAATAGTATACCACGAAGATACGTTCAGTTCAGGTGGCAAACAGTAATGACTGATCCGAAGTTGTTCGCAGAGTCCCTTACACAAATAGTCGACCACAGCACTGCGCAGAAGGGGCTTGACATATTCAGAAGCTTTAATCTCGGTCATACAGTCCCTATCCTACCTAAATACCCAACTGATCTTAAATAGAATAGACGCATATAAAGCCAAGCGGAGACTCGCTTGCCAGCTACCAAAAGGGGAGGGCACTAATTACATCCAGTGTAGAAGGCTTTTCAGTACTACAAACACACATAAGATCAAAACAGACGAAGACGAAGAAATGGGACGTAGAGCGATAAGGTCATACGAGAAAAGGCTTTACTGGTCAATTAACTAAGTTTCAAAATGATACGGAGCTCCATTCATAGGAATTGAATTTTACTCGAGTCTTGGCTTTTTGGATTGGGGCTAATTGAAAACTATTAATATGTGATAAACAGACGCGAATCCTATAGAAGATTCCGCCCTTGCAGAACAAAACGTTTTGCTTATATTTTAAAAACATAATTTCGCTTTCACGTATGACTTTCATATAGATGAAGTGTGACCGCTTAATTAAAAATATGTTTTTTCCGAAATTTTCCAGATTTTTCACATAATACTCGCAATTTTCCATACATCGTAATACACCTTAAAATTATTTTTGGTAGGCAATATTCTTCATTGGCGATAACATTTCCAGAGCATACAAAGAAATCATTGTCATCAGTCATCTCAAATTTTCTCATTATTTTCCAACATCTAGCGTATTTATTTGACAATAAACCCTTTGCATTAAACCCTTGCCGATTATTTTGTTCGTAGAAGGTGAGGATTCGCTTAAGCACACCCTATTGCGTGGTAAATGGTTTTGGAAATATTCCCCCAAGAATACGTTGGTATTTGGTGTTTGGTTGGTTTGAAAAGACCTGTACGGCTTGCGTGAACTCTATGAAACGTTGAAAGCTATCTATTCAATTGGGTTATTTATCGCATCAATGGGCCAAGACAAGGTCCGTGCAAACTTCAAATATTCCGTTTGGACGACGATGAAATTAAATATTTTTGCAGAAGCGAAAAGTCACGTTTACAATGATTCGAGTCATGTCACAGTATTTCCTCACACGTAAAAGTTTTTGCATTAGCGATTTCGTCGGGCCATATTAACCCAGAATTTAAACTTTGAAAGTAATAGTGTCACATGGTTTAAAATAAATTTAGGTTTAAATGATAAGGAGTTGAAACTATTTCGAATATTTAACATTGTTTTTCCATGAGATTCAGTGAGCTAACACATAATTTTACATATAATTTGCTAGCACCAACTTCGTACATCAAAATCGCAACACAATCGCTCGCAACGAGTCGTAGAGCAGTATTTTTAAACACGCAAACCGTCGCGTTGGGTCAAAATGACAAATTATGATGCACAATTCATACATCTGAACACAAATTGGCCTGGAAAGAAAGAGCAAATTTTCGTTATGATATTGCATTGGACGAAAATTGCTATAATATTAAACTGAATGCAAGTTTTGTACATTAATAAAAACCTTTCGGGTCTCATAGACTCGACGTGACTAACGATGGTTTAAAGACTAGAAAGCAATTCGTCCCACATTCGTCTTCTGTTGCATTCCTGTCCAACTTGGGGCATTCATTTTCCACGAGACAAAGTCGAAGCCGATCGGTCGCTCAAGTCTCCACGTAGAATTTCGTTTACCGTTACGCGATCTTTCAGCGTTGCGTCATCGAATCGGTGCTCCCCACCTTGGCACTGCTGAACTCGAGAGACGCGATATCCAAAGTCATCGCCCTGTCCTACCTCACGACGTTTTAATGCCGGAGAAAATGACCCGAAGCAAAAAAAAAAAAGAAATAGCGGCTCATCACGCTCTTCTGTCTCAGAAAACATCAACCGCCGCCATTTAACTCCACGCACTGGTCTCGCCAGATATTCGAATTCTTGTTGTGTACGCTCTCAAATTTCGCTTCACCGGAAAAAATCCGATCCACCAACATATATAGAGTACTTAAAATGGTGGCCACAAATATTTCAATTTTTTTCGCCCAGATTTCAGCAAAAAAATGCATAGAGTATGGTGTTAAGCAGAAATAAGATTTTCTAATAATTAGTCACAAACATTAATTGCATAAATCTTCAGGACTTCCTAGAACATAACAGCCGTATGGAGATTTTAGGGGATAAGTTACATCTGAGATAATGGAATTAAAATAAAATAAACACCATTGATTTTATTACAACAGTTTCTCTAAGATTCAGCGAATGAAACACAATTTATAGCACAGAACGTTGATGATGTTAGTATGAGCAGCGAAAAATATTATTAGCATTTTTGACAATGTATTTGTCCATAGTTTTGATTGATTGAATCATAATATCATGACAAAAATATAGGTCGTATTGCATTGCTAAATAAAGTGTCCCAATCAACGCTTCTCTACATTAAGACACTTAATCTAAGCTGAATTCAGGAATAATCTGAGATGGGCAATATATCAAAAATGCTTCACATCATTGGCACTTCCACAACACGTTTCCTTCAAATTAATCACGACTTTATTTTTGTTGCAAGAATTTGGAATCCAAATAGCACGGCAATTGTCAGTGATTTAAGTTAGTCAATACGTTCCAAGAAAGCTGTCAAGACACCTTCTAGTGGCAAAGGAGCCCTCCATAGGCTAAATTCAGGAAAAATCTGAAATGGGTAATATTTCGAAGTAAACTGGCATAAAAGTACCTTAAATACTTCAGTTCATTGGCACTTAGGCAACACATTATCATGAAATAATTCACCGATTTATTTTTCTTGTACGAACTTGGAATACAAATATCACGGCAATGGCCATCGAAATAAGTTATTCAACACGTTTCAAGAACGCTGTCACCACACCTCCCAGTGACAAGGGAGCCCTCAATCTGTCGAACGCCACACCAGCTGACCTAATCGGTAGGCTCGGTCGTTCTCGAAAATAAATGAGGTAAAAAATAAGCGATTTTACAGATAACTTTTCCGCGAATTGAACGCCATCTGTAGGGCGTCGCCGATCTCTAGGGCAGATATGTTGGTTCCCGTCCTTCCCAGCCAACACCTGCCCTCACCGCGGCCTTGATCCGCCACTGAGAAAAGACGATTTGTGGATGGAATCTGCTAACTGAAGAGAGAGAAAGAAGAATCGTATAAATTTCGTGGCTTCGGCGCTCGCACGGGGAACACAGTTCGGGTTCCTAAGGATTGAAATTGGGTTGCCGCAGATATTCGTTGCCATACATAATGCAGTTGGATTCCTTCAGCCCGCGGTGAAGCAGCTAAGCCCTATCGTTCATTATTGTAAGCACAGGAAAGCGTCATAGTGACCGGGCGAGAAAAATTTTCGGGGGTGCCTCAGAAGTTCCCTATATCGCGACACATTCTACAAACATTGAAGAAAACGAGTTGAACCCCAGCTTTTGGCAGGAAATAATTTACTACCATTGGCTGCTATTAAAAAAAAATGATTGTATCTAGGTCACAAAACTTATTTACCTAAAATTGGGTGATCGAAAAATTACCCGGAAATTAAAGCAAAGGTTTAACTCAAAGTCTCTTAAAGATTCGCTGTAAAGGAAAGTCAAACATCCATCGAGATCCATATATTCATGCTGATATTGGTACTAATTCACAAATATGAACATTTGAGAGTAAAAAATAGGATGGATTGATGTTACCTTTTAGGAATAAATATTTAATAATGCAAAGAAAATAATGCACTGCAGCTATAGTGTACTTGACAATTTCAATGTGACAAAAGGAAAACATAGTTTTAATTTTACGGTACTTGAATATTTGGACGATGGTTATTCAACCGCAGAAGGTCCATGCTGCATGGAAGTTTTAAAATTAAAATTGATTTAAGTACTATTCCACAAATGTCGGCTTTGATAAAATACCTCAAAATTAGTGGAATACTTCCACCATTAATATTAAAATCTTCCACAAAGTACACCTACTGTTCTTTAATACATACAATCAAAATAAGCAAATGCATTTCAATCAAATCGACGCTCAACCTATATCACACTCAAAACATCACGTCAAATCTTGCTGCAGCGAAAACTTATCCTTTGCGATAATAGAAATTTTCTTTCAAAATAATGACATTCATTGTCCAAATTACTTTTTTCTCGGAGAATTTCTTTCCTGTAGTTAAAAAAATGCAAGGAAGAATGGTCATAAAACCCCAGTTAGGCGGCCAAAGACGCTACATCGCATATATAGTTCATACGGTGGCCATAACAAGAAATAAAAATATATAGTCGAAGGCGGGTCAGAATATGTCCTCTAACGGGAGAACAACTTAAGAACAGCTGACACTCAACATAATTTAAGTTAAATCCCAATCAAGACCGTTAACCCACTTCAATGAAGACTTAACAAGAATTAAATCCAAACGGTTTTGCATACCAACATTTTAGTTTGACAGTAGAGTGACCCAAATATATTACGAAAAGTTAAAGTCCAACATAAAAGTTGCATCTAAATGACCAGAAGTGTAAGACGACGAAAAACTTATAAAAATTCTAAATTCTGCGAACGACAGATTGCAAATTTTTCCGATTTTTGTGCCAGCCGTAATCTGTTCGATATTAGTATTAACAGGCATAACAAGTCATTAAATTCTGAATCTAAAGCGGAAAATTTAAAAAAATGAAAATTCTCTGGAACTCGAAGGATTCATTTTTAGAATAGAAGATGCTAATTGCCGGGAAAGAGTAATATTAGCTTTCACGTAAATAAACTTCGAGTGAATCTCTCCAATTTCTAAAGCAATGATTTTTCGAAGTGTAGGTTAGTGTTAATCTTTCGAAGGAATGCCTTCGAAATCCTACAGTCAAAATTTATGCATAATTTATATCGAAATGGCACAGTTTTAACCTTATAATTATTCTCAAAGATTTCATTCGAGTTGGCACGGCTAACATTCCATGATCAACAACTTTTCGCTCGTGTCTTTACCTGCTTAGTCCACATTCCTGAGTGCCAGCACACCCTAAAGATGTCCGCATCATAATTTGAACGAGTTGACAGGAAAATCATTAAGCCAGACGCAAAACAGGGAATCCGTAGGTGTGTCACGTCGCTATTATGGCCACTCGGAAGAAGAGGAAGGCACAAAACGGGTGGGGATAAATATTTAATTTTTGCCGTTTTATTAATGGCACGAGCTATTGGCTGCGTGAATCTGCCGGAAAGGCGTTTAAGGAGGGAGGGGGTCAAGCCGTATCTCACCCAATCTCACGACGAGATCCTGGCAAGTATCACGTAAATTTCTTCCGCAAGAAACAGTGTTAAATGTGATGCTAGACTACGATCTTAGCAATCCTAAATACTATTCTGAACAAAACTCAATTATTTTAAAAATTGTTTTTTAAAATAAATCCAATGCAATTAAGCATAGATTTACGTATTTACGCTGAAAATATGCATTTTGAACAATCTCACGTGAGAATAGAGGGAGGAGATCGAGCCAAATCTCAAGAATATCTTGCTAAGGGAGGTCCAAAAGTCTCCAAAATCATCTCACGTAATTAATGAATGCCCCCTTATAATATTGGTAATTATAACCTTGATATTTCTGTGTCGCAGTCAGAAGGCCCGCTCCCAAAATCCCCGGCAACAAAAGGCCCGCGACACAACGCCCGGGACCTCAGAGTATTTGTCGCCGGGTTTAATGTCCTCAGGGGATTTTGATCCCGGGCCTTATGTGGGCGGGGGTTTTGTCCCCGGGGATTCTGCGCCGGGCCTTATTTCGGTAACCCGATATTTCAAAGTATTACTTTGCTTAATTTTTTCTAACGTATTTTACTTTTCATATGATGGATTTCTCTTAACGCATTTACGCTGAAAAGATGCATATTGAACAATCTCACGTGAGAATAGAGGGAGGATGTCGACCCAAATCTCGCCATTTCTCACTTAGGGGAGGGGTGGGGTCCGAAAATCGCCAAAATCGTCTCACGTAGTTAATGGACGCCCGTTCTGTGGTTTTGTCGACAGAGCAGATAGAGAGAGAAGGAGTAGAGTTGGGGGGATAAAAAGAATAACAAGCCGTTCGACCTTCTCGGGGCGACCTGGTGACCCAATGCAGTCCGGCGGTCTAACGGTTTCGAGTGCCCATTGGGAAGGATCGCCACGAGTCGCCTCTCTCTCGCTGTCTCGGCTACCTCAGCCGAGCTAACTTAGCAGTAAGGTTTGATTGACCCTCCCTTCTGTTCTGCAGCATAGGCGAATTCAGGGAGAGGGAAGGGGACACGTGCGCCCCCAGACGCTTAAATAATGCACAAGCATATGAATACAGCTATCATTATGTTCGTTTAGTTTTTGTATTACGCAGCCTCATTAATTTAATTTCATATGAATTAATTAATTTGATATTAAAATGAAGAAAATATTACGTACAGTAATTGATTTATCTTATTTTTGCTGGTTTTATGTTTAAATTATTTTTGCTAGCGATAGTAATAGGACATCGCATACCATTCTTAGCGACAGATTGAATGTAGATGAACACTATGCCTACATGTTATTTCGGATGATTATTTTCGTCATTAATTATTCCGATCACACATCAATGAAGTAATTTTATATCATAGAATCATCACATCCCTAAACACTAGTAAATTCTAACTAATTTTTATCATTTTAGCCTTATGCCGATTAAATTCTTCTGCACTCAGCATATTTATATCGCGCCCTATAACTTATTTAAACGTAAATATAATTCATAAGTTGATCCACTGCAACATAAAAAATCAAATAAATGGTGAGAAGTATCACTGATGAAAATGCAGAAGGCATAGCTGAAACTGGAGGCAAGACACAAGGGATATTTTTTTATTTAGTCCCTAATTAAGTTTTTAACCATTTGATAATGAAAATAACAAGAAAAAACTAAGCTTATCTTTATTTAGCTACATTCATACCAGAGTATTCATGAAAAAATCTAAATAAAGTCTTGTGGGCAATGTGTAAGTCTTTGTTAAAAAAGCATGCAGTCCGAACTCAGCTTCAACTTTAAAGCTTAATTCTGGAATATGATACGAAAAAAAAATGTCACGTTTAAAATTATTTCGACACACATAATAGTGGAAAAGGGAAAGAAACGGATTTCATCAAAATCACTCTTCAAAATAACAGCGACCCAAATAACAGTTCACATTACTAGGAAACCTACAGAAAAGGGGTTGTGTCGTTAGCTTACGCAAATTCGGAACATCACTGTCTACATATATTTGGAAACCCGATCGTTAAAAGTCAATCCGAGCTGAATTTCGCACGGATTTGATATGTCTTATTGCGAGGAGTCTTTTCTCACAGTTGCGCAATACTTTGATTATTTGTTTTTTTTTCATCGTGGGATCGTAAAGTGTTGTTGAATGGCGAGCTTTACTCCGATTTCAAGATTTACGTACGAACCCATTGGAAGTGAAATTTTGAAATCTGATCGTTAAGAGAGAATTCCCCGTCGACCTATTGAAGATAGTTAAGGCAGAACCCAATGCAATATTATCTCACTCGCATTCAAGTATGCTGAAGATCTTTTTTATTTCCTAACAATGAGAGAAATCTCATCTCTTGCGACATTTTATCGTTGATCAAAGTTTGATTTCTAGCATTTTCACGCTGCATTAGGTTTTGAGCTCTTAGAAATGCGTATGCGCTCAGCTAAAAACATCAATCTATCCACGAGGGTAAATAACATTGAGTTGCTATTTATAAATGGACGATTCTTTCGAAATAATATATTCGGCATTTGAAAGTAATTCTGAGTTCATGGACATTTCAGCGATATAAATGGAGAAGGACAATTTAAAGTCCGCTAGCTATAAAATAGAGTGCAAAATCAATGTGAAATTCTTTCCAGGGTCGCGCCAATTGGTTTATTAATATTCACTTTGAAAAAAACATCATATTGATATGTAAAACCTAGGAATTTGTGAAAAAATAGATTTCAATATACATGAAAGAATAGGCTTGAAAATAGTCAACTATAGGTAATATATTGAAGGGAACAGGAAGAATGGAGCGGGGTTTGAACCTAAGCCGTGAAATATTTATCAAATATATGTTGAGATCTACTCTTACCAATAGGCCACTGTCAGGGATAAATGTTCTAATCTACCAATTTTTTTTATCTAAATCCAACAATTATACTTTGGACCGATAAAAATTCGTTATCCCATTGTATAAAATGCAGCGAAGTTTGAATTTTTTACTGTTTGCCTGTGTAAAATGTCATTATTGCAATTCAATCAATGCTTTCTGACAGATTATAGCATCATATAGAAACACATAAATCGCTCATGAAGTTTCTTACCATCTAATTAACCAGAAAAAAAATGAACTTCAGACCATTATTAACGGCACATTTCCCGAGACTGAGGAGCTTATAACGCACTTTTTCTCTTCGCTAACGCGACGCAAAAACAACGAGAACGCTACTTTTAGTTTTTAAAAGGACATTACCAAGCACGTGGTGGAATTCGTGAAAGACCGTTCTGAGTCACGAACAAACTAAGAAGCTCCTCGCAAGAAGCGTCCGTTTCTCCGTGGTCCCTGCAGAGAGAGACAAGACACCAAGCCGTCACCTCGAGACGGCAGCTTTCGACTTTCCCACGCCGCGAAAGGGATGATCATCGTAAAGGTGCATCCGTCGCTCCGAGGGAGGTCTGCTGCAGGCACGAAGAAAAAAAAGGCGATCCGATCCCCTTACCGTGATCGAGAGCGGTGAGAAAAAAACTCGACTTACAGTCGCCATCCGCGTAGTCTGGAAAGCCCCGAGAGCATAGAAGGAAGGGGTGAAAAGGGGAGCTTTAGGTTTCCTCCCTCTTAAGGGAACAGGAGAGTCTCCTCGGGATTAGCATGTTTAGGGAGAGTGACGAGTGACTCTCGGAAAGGCTCTAAGGGAGAAATGGTGGCGTAAGAGACAGGGTTGGGACAGGAATCTCTCTTCTTTCAGATGCCATTAATCCTGCATTTGGCCAGCGAATGATTCTAAGCCCTCATCACCTCTATACAGTAGCCTATATAAGTTATAGCTATGGAGGGATGGATAGCATCACGCCGAAAGAGAACCTAGAAGCATCTTTTAACCGTATACTTTTTGGAGAAAATTGCTGAAAAAACATAATTGCATTTAGTAATTGATTCCTAAAATTTTCGGTACCGGAACGCATACCAATACATTTAATCCACACGATTTTAAAAATAAGCCCGTTCTCCTAAAACTTACAATTTTTTTAAACATGTAATGATAGTTACAGTAATAAATCGTGTTTCAAGAAATATAAAAACAAACGATAATGATTTGATGCGATCCTATTTTCCCTGAGAAGCGCGTTCCAGCACATAAGTAACACATATTTGGCAAATGAGTTTTATATACCTACTACTAAAGTACATAATAAGTCCCGACTACTAGAATTAGCTAAGATATTGAGTATCTCTAACTTCTTTCTTTTCATAGAATTTATTCCAGAGCCTCCATAAGACGCAAACCAAATTTTTACTGTCACAGCGAACATAAATTTCAAGGAATCCACAAAATAGGACTAAAAAGTATGACTTAAAATTAATTTAAAACTGACTTGAAAATTTTATTTTACGTTTCTTAAACATTCATGAAAGTTTGAGTGGAGAGAAGGTGACTATGGAAGGTAAAAATAGACTCTATTATGAACAGCCTCTGGCTCAATGGATTTCGTCTTTTCAACAAGGTATCCAGTATTCAATAAAGAGGTGTTAGTGGTGTTATTAACCGACACACTCATTGCATCGACGATAAAAACCCACGATCAGCTTAGGTATCCCCGCATGCCTTTTCATTTCAATTCCCAGACACACTTTAAGGACCATTATCAAGCTTACGCCACAATGCAATGGCAAGAGACCAGCAATATATCTCCGCTGATCAAATTTTGAGCTATAAACACCCACGAAGAGATGAAATCTCACCTGGGATTTCTTCATCAAAACATCATTAAGTCGCTTCACGGTTATCAAAGTCTCTCGGAGGTGTTTTTCGTGCAAAAGTCGGAGGGATGAGAGTTTTCACGCGTTTACCTCATCTGTTCATCAAATTAAAGCCATATGGTAGTCGCGAGTTCATGAATGATTAATAAGGTGCATTAGTCAAGGCAGAGACACACATCGGTGGGAGTTTCTTTACTCATCAACCACGCAGCGTAGTCGAGTGCGAAGCATTCAGGAATGCACCTTACTGAATTTAAGAAGCTAGTTAATTCAGCTTCCGACACAAACATTTAAAAATTTGTTTAGGGTAATCTGCACTTTCAGTTTAAATTAAGCAGAGGAGCTGTACTTCGGTGGGTACTGACACGAAATCAAACAAAATGAACACGTAATGAGTAAATATGGACTTCTCATTAGCAAAATAAGAAGAAATGCATATTCGAAAAGTATGCGGACGGTATTTTTTCAGTAAAAACCTTGTGATGAAAAAAAAAAGATATTACCCAACGAATTTCACTCAGAGTTGAGTTCACAGCGAGAGAAAATATATATATCTATGGAAATTCACAGTCTGTAACGCATAAATTCAAATATGAATACCTTTGCTTCATTATTCCTTCCCATCATATGATAATTTGGAATTTAATTTGTAATCTTATATCAAGTTTCACTAGATAACACTATTATAATCCTGGCCTTAACAGAAAGTGTTGATCCGTTCCGCCTTGAAAGGCAAATCAGACCTCAAGGCTCTTATTTTTTTTCTCCCCATTTTACAACTCAATAATGGCATATTTAAAAAATTACGTGGAAAAATTAGATTATCCTTAAAAAAATCGCGTATCGACCTGATACCTAATGCATGAGCTTTTTTTTTCTCCGGCAAGGAATTCAATTTGACGGCCTTCATGGCAGAATAACCGCGTTCTATAATCCGGGATTATCTACCGAAGAGAGAAATCTTGAAATAACGAGGGAAAACTTCGTTCCTGAAAGCGAAAGCACGAAAGCTATCTCAAGTTTAAGAATCTTTACGGATTATCAACATCAGCCTCATCAGATAATTCCGCGGTGCACGAGTGACGAAACTTCCCACGTAGACTTCCGGTATGATTCCGACACTTAAAGAACCTCCCATCGCCTTTTTCAAGACTAATCTAAACTGATGGAAAAAACCGTATCGTGAGAACATGCCAATGGAGAAATCCATTTTGATAATTTAACACACATGAGTAATTTTAATTGAGGAAAAATCTAGACTAGAAGGTCAGTCAAAATGAAGGACTTTTATCATTGATCTGCATCGATTTTTGGAAAAAAAAACTTTCGGCACGATGATTTACTACTCAATTTAATATTTATTTATAATAGATTTGCTACAAATAGGCTGTTGCATGGTGGGACTATGAGATTTAAATAAATGAATGAAAAGTCTACTTATCTCATAACAAATTATAGAGACAGAAAATACACCTTTAGTTTAAGAAATACATTAATAATTAGAATATCGGATGTTCAAATATATTGGCTTCGATGTAATGAGAACACCATGCGGACTGATCTGAGTGACCTTAGTGGCTAAACACTACTGGACACGATTCTTACTCTACGAAGTTTTCAACTACTATCTAATGCATTGGTAAATATAAATATTCTCTTGGAAACCTGAAGGCCGATATTAATATTCGTTTAAGAATCCCATTCTCCTTTATACTTTCTTAGAAAGTTTCTAGCAACAATATTGAGTATCGAGTAATCACGCCTACGAGTAATCCAAACACCTTCAATCGGATCCTATGTCTTTATCCTCTCTTTGTGTCTAACACACGTCTTAACGGAGTCAAATAAACTACTGACTTCAGTTTATACTGGCCTTTTAATTACATATTTGAAACTATTGTCTTTCTTTTAATATGATCATAGTTTCACTGTGCTGATGTTCATAGCGTTCATTCAATTACGATAATAACTTCTGGAGAATAGATATTTTCTCTTCTCAAAGCAATCACCGACGAGTACTCCATACGCAACACGTACATAGGGTTGAAACCATAATGAGATGAAACTTACACAAAGGCAGATGTTTTGCAATGAAAAAATGAATTCTTACATTTAAAGATCCCCCCTTATTGTTGTCAACCAATGATAAATAAAATCCCAATACAATTCACGGCTTACGGAGCACTTGAGCAGTGACGCACTCGAAGAACGTTGGAAATTATGCCACTGGAACATCTGTATATCATGACCGAAAAGGTGTCACCACATTCAACAAAATGTAAAGATTTGACAGGCACATTATTTCTACTCTGGTATTAAAAACAATAAATTGTAATGACATCAATATGTAAGACGAATTAACACCTAATACGGCGTGTATCACCTACTCGTATAAAACAGAGAGAGACAAAACTGCTTCACGGTTTAACTCTTTCAAGAGGAAAATTTGAACAAATATTTCCCAATATGCATAGCGACCTACAGTTCATATAACAGCTTTCCTCCTCTATTGTATGAATTATGGGACGCGTTAAGGGAAGACAAAGTGAAACGGAACTGTTAAAAACATTTCAATTAGATTTTATCATTCAAAATAGAAAAAAATAACATTGCGCGTGCGGCTCCTTGTTATTTCAATTATATTTCATTTTTTAAATGTATTTCGAGGGCACTACGATTGTTATTACTCACACGAGACATGATGGGAGTGCAAAATGGGTATGCTAATATGACGCTACCATGACAAAAGTTGAGAATTAACTCGCTAGACATTTATTTATGCATTATTACATTAAGTAAGTTAGATAATTAGTGGAGATTGTAATCATTATCTCCCCAGTTTTCATCACCAAATTCACCCTCCAGAGCTTTTAAATGCTATCAATAAAATAAAAATTAATAAGATAGTAAACTACCGAGTTACTCCATACTAAATTACTGATAATGTGTAAAATTATCGTCCCTCCAAGCAATTGGTTTAACGTATACAATTCTGCAAGCAATGAATCAAATTCATAGGTTAACCATCGCCAATAGAGACTCGCAGTCACCGAGGTATTTCGCAAAAGTAAAGTGAACCTGTATGCTGGAATGACTAGTGACTGAAGACTAATTCCGTTTTAAGCCACCTGTGCACAAATTTCACTCGTTCAAAAAATGAGGGTTTCCACATTATAACTTAGCTTCAATGCATGAATGATGCAGACAAGCATTTAAAAGGATTTCACACTAGTGTATCATGCTCCACGTGCCCTGTTCTACATTATCAACTACTATATTTTCAAGAAGGTTGAACAGTTTGCACCAATATGATTTGATGTGAGGCATCTAAACACATCAATCATATTTTAACCGTGACCCTAGAGTAATTGGCCGAATACTTCACCCCCATATAACGTCCCTTTAATTCATAACTAGTTTAGAAAAATTCTAAAACCAGCACCAAACCGGTAAGTTAGAGATCGAGACAAATGAAACCTCAAGCGTCAACCCAAGGACGTTGGGAAAGGAATTCCTATCGTTTTATACAAGGCAGCGAGAAAAGGGATAAGTGTTTGAGAGCACTATCGGCCAAGTGAAGGGAAGGAATGCATGCTTGAAGGTGAAGCACCCCTGTGGCGCGTCCCAAAATATGGCGTCCTTGAGATTTTTGACATTAAAAATATCCCCAAATCAAATCGTTTGAACTCACAAGATGATCCCAAGTCTTTCAAATTTGCAATAAAGGAGGATTTAAAACCGCGAAATGAAGATAATGGTTATCTGCGAAAGTATGAGAGACATCATCTCCACATTCCGCTTCTATTAAAAAAAAAGTGGGCCAAATAAATTCTTTAATCATGATTAATGACGTGAGGAGAGTTATGGAAAAATTACTTGCACAATAAAAACTACAAATATACTCTTCGATGAAATCAGGGCTGGGCAGTATTTCAAATCCAAGCATTTGAAAATACTTATTCGAAATACATTTGTATTTTATATTTCAAATACAGTTTTTGGTATTTTTCCCATTATTAAATAAAAAATGCATTTGCAAAATATATTTTAAGTTGCTCTGTTGACTATTCTGTAACATTAGGCTTCAGAGATTACTTCGTGTTCGTGGGAACTGAACTATCCATAATGGGCCGAGGCAGGTTACGCTTTTTTTTAATATCTCTTAGTTTCCAAGCAAATTTATTTTGTATATTAAAAGGTTTTTAAAATACTAATTTGTATTTTGCAATTCAAATACATTTGGAGCGTTATTTTGTATTTTAAATACTCCTCGGCCCAGCCCCGGATGGCATGTGACGCAAAACCCAGATTCTTTGAAAAACGTAGGAGAGCAGGTGTGTCATTAACCCTTTTGGCTATCTTCAGCTGAGCTTAGAGCGTGGGCGGTAGGTAGAATTCACCGGGCACGTGGGCTCGGATCATGGGTACCCCAAGGCTCCTATCTAGGTCCTGCATGTTTACTCTCGACAGTGGGCATACCGGTGGCTGTCAAGAAGGGGAGGATATAAACTTTCTATTTGCACTCAAGTTGAGGTTAATTTGCACTCTGCGGCCCATCCTTTCTTGGCTCATTAAAAATACATGCATTCCACATCCCGATGGCGTAGGGGCTGTCGATGTCATCTTGTTTGATCTCGGCTATCTCTCCATCCCAGTTTTTACTCCATTATCTCGCAAAAACGATGCCTGCTGCAGAATATTACGCAGCCGATTGGCCTTCACCTCCATTTCGCCGGACATTTTTATTTTCATCGAAAAGCATCCATGGGATAAATTACTGCGGGGCATTATTATTCATTGGTGTTTCGGGGTTAATATGTCCCCTTAAAACACTCATTGTATGATGTCTCTATTTGGAAGGACCTCATACACATTGGATGGCCGTGAATAACAGCTGCTATCATTCAATCTGCAAACCTATACGGTATGGTAGGATATACCTATAACCATTAGGTGCAAAAAGTTCCCTAGACTTAATTAAAAGCTTTTAGCGTATTTTTCATGCTTTAAGTTAAGACTTAGGTTTCTTTTAAATTTTTATAGCAAAATCTAGTGTTACGCTGTTTTGTGAACTCGGTATTATAAGCGAAATGCTAAAATGTTTTATCTTATATTTAGCAAACTCATTAATTATGTATCCGTATATACGTTTTTATAACCATCCTAAAAGCATTCGAAATCCAAGTAGCAATAAAAAATTATCAAATTTGGGATTTAGTTTGCAAAATTTGTTTCTCGAATCAATATTACGAAATATTAAATAAAGTATTAATTTTGCCAAAAGCTCTCTCTATTAGGCATGGTAATACCGCTAGGATAAGAAAAGGATAAATAAGTATCTCTTGAGAAAAACAGTCAAATGGAAAGAAAATTCCAGGAAAAAGACCTTCCTTTTGAAAATTCGATCGAAATCACGTATAAATTCCGCCATTTTCCAGATTTAACCAATATGAAACTATGAAAAGCCCAATTTTCTCTTTTCTGCGAAGGAGAGTGAATTTGGATTATTTTCACTAGTATTACAGACAAGCATTTCGGCAATAGATATTTTATTTTATAATTTATGTAAATATAAAGTTTGATATTTTATATGACCTTGCGATATACTACATCTCACTTTATAATTGACCTACAATACCTATGTAAATTCATTCCTCAAACTGTTGACATCACCGTAAAAAAACGCTTCAAATCTTTCCAAGCTTCAGCATTAGATAAGGTTAGTACAGGCCGAAATGAAAACGATCACAGCACTAAGGGAGTAACGTCCACTAGTTTGATAGGTATAGTTCAGTAATCACTTCAATCTGTTCTACTCGACCTATGAGTGCGTCATAGCTGGCAATGCGATTGCATTTCTCCATTCCAATGGCTATTACTTTATAAAATCATTCTCTCGTTTTCACTGCTCTAATTATTTCCCTCATTTCGTTGCATTACACAGCCTTGAGTTTCATAAATAGGTTGTAAGGAATGATCCTTGATGATAGATCCTATACCTGCACTGCATAGATATTTCATCATTCATAAAAATATAGGAATTAGTTAAATTCAAAAGATGCAGCATAAAACTATTGTGAAGAATTGAAGCCTTGAAGGAAAATCATACTAAAGCACGTTTTATATGGTAATCTTTATTCAAGACAGAACTGTTAAAAAGGAGAGGTACCTGTGCACAGACCTTTTAATATTTTCATGATACGAACCTTTTCTCGCGTGATACTAAAGAATTTCTGTGACTACCACCTGAAAAATATTTTTCATTTTTTTTATTTATTCCTGTGCCACCAAAAATAGCACCATTGGCTTTTTTTATCGTGGTTTTTATAGTAACAATCAAACGTACATACCCTGGATAGGGGTAACTACCCAGGTGGGACTCGAACCTCTTTTTACGTCCTGGGTGGATTGCCTTCACTTCATAGCTAATCGAGCTAAAGTGGCACGTCTCCAATACTTAGAGGGAATGCAGGGTTACCAATCCTTTATGTAAAAAATGCCCACGTTATTCGTCACTGACAATAAAGATTGAAAGAATTCCAAAAGCATAGACCCACCAATGTGTTACAATTCGTCTAGCATTTCTTTAAGATTCAGTCATATTTTTAGCCCCCCTTGGCATTTAATATAAAACAGTTAATCTTAACATTAATTAACTTTCAATACTTAATGGGCTAAGATAGTTAACTAAGTTGCTCAAAAATTGAACTGATTGTACTTTTCTCTTTTGCAGGTAAGCTGACCAATGTCCAGCGACATATCCCTGGCTTAAAAAGTGCCAACACTTCGGTAAGCATGGAATTCAAATGAAAAGATGTACTCAAAGCCTTTAGTATTATTTTTCTGAGCACGCAAATGTGCTTCCTTATTACTGGAGTAAATATTCGGTCCAAGTAAATTTGGAATGGTATCAAAGCTCTCAGTGCATTAAAAAATATACGTAATTAGTTTTTAGGAGGGAGATATTTCGTTATGACATATAACTAATATATTGTACCTGCAATATAAATGTGGAACCACAAAAATATCAAATTTACGCTCATTGTCTGGCTAATTTTCGATATATTAGCATGTAAATGCCGTAACTAAAGTAAAATCAACTTATATTAACACAATGAAAGCAATTGTTTACAAACTTTTTTTGCTTTTTTCTCCTTTTCTTTCAAAATTCTTAATTTCTGCCGACTCAGATTTCGACACATACTGCCATTTTCAAGGCACATGACTTTTGGACGCCAGCCTGAATTAAGCCAGAAGCTGCATCTTTTATGACATGAAAATGGTCCTATAAAATTTAGTTCTTTACTCTTTACGGTCCAACGAGGCAAAAGAAACCCAGTATTTAAAAAATAATACGAAATTACACACATTCTTCATATCCTAATTTTGCTTTTTAACTTCCATGGATGTTGATAATGATGGAAAAATACTGTATTTTTATCGCATATGCAGAGATAATATATCTCAGAACCCCGCAGTCGCAAACAAAACTACCTCTTTTAATGAAAGGTGGAGATGAGCGCTCTGAAAATTACACAGTCCTCGAAAGTTCCTCCGACTGAAAAATTCTTAATAAAACTAGAATCTCGGCGTTTCACTCGCCCTCCTCGTGTCCGAGAAATCGAGGCTCGAGGTCAGACGCGTACAAGGCTCGGGTGACCTACCACGACCTTCCGGAATCTCGGAGTACTTGAGTCAGTCGGCCGTGTTTACCGCTTCGCCGACGCGGAACACTAAGACTCATCGTAAGTTTCCGCCTCCGTTAAAATATTCCCGCCGACTTACTAGAAAGGAACACTTAGGAGAGGAGGAGACCTCTCGTATTTACATGTTTACGCCTTCATAGCAAATGGAAATCCCTCGAAAGAAATGCTGCGTTTCTATAGAGACCAGATTGTTTGGAGGATGAAGGAAGGCGTGGTGATATCGAATGATATATATTTTACAAACGAAATGCATGCCTTCGTTAAAACTTTCGAGGGTACTCGTTATGTTGAATAAAAACTTTTGGGCTATGTCGCCACGTCAATTTTTTAGTAGCCCCAACGTTTCCAAAGTGGCCTTCTTAAAGTGGGTTTTGCGTGGCCCCAAAGTTTGGGCCACCCAAAAATTGACGCGGCGACAGATCCCAAAAGTTTATATTCAACATGAAATGCATGCGATATTAATGAAACCTGCAGCCAAATCTTCCAATACTTTCATCCGTGGAACCACGATCTTGTATAATTTGTGTTTTTACCGCCATACAGTTACTGAATTTGATTGTTTTCTTTATGGCTAAATTTCGGCCACGAAGGCGATGGGGTAAGTTTCTGCCAAACCGTAAGTCGTGGGTTCGAATCCCGCCTGAGTAGGTGTTCGCTATACAGGACATGTTTGTTTGTGTTGTGCTTTGTTAATATTTGAATCGCCGTAGTAAAGGCCGTCATGTGCTGTTTACGGGCATTTTGGAAATAAATAAATAAATGTCGTTTTTTTTAATCTAAAATGTGCGAATGGAAAAAGGCTACAGCCGTGCACATGTAACATATTCAGGGTAGAGGGGTAAGTTCCTTACCGAAGCCACCCGCACTTCAAGGATTTCTGTTTGGTGGTGTTCTAAGGCAAGGGTTTCAACCAAGGATTCTCCAATCCAACCCCATTCAATAGCCTAACACTCTACCCAATAAGTCACCGCGCCCCCTGATAAGGAGAGACTTCTACCGGGAGGTACTTTTTTCCCCGGTTATTTAGCTGCCAATAAGTCTGCAAATGGCAAGTTTAATTGGTTCAAAGAGGGCAATAGTTAATTAGTCCCAACTACTTTAAAATCTGCGAAATGGTCCGCATGCTATACGTTAACTTATTATTTTTATTTATACATTATTATATGGTTTATTATCTTAAGAATCTTATAATGCAGTGGAGGCCAAGTCCGAGTCAATTTAAAGAGAAAGCTCAAACCGAAGGCAATCTACTGCTGTGTAATAATAGAGTATACGACCTTGAGCATATCGATAGGTTCGTGGAAATGGTCATATTAATTCATATGAACAAACAGACAATGAAGTCCGATCCAGCATTGAATATTTAAAACAGGCTAAAGTTCTAAGAAAACTTTTTAAATCAAATAGTAAATAAATCTTGTACATGTGGATAAAATGAAATTTTTAAATTGAGGAGCTCTCATTTCCAAAATCGCTTAGACTAATATGTCATATTTGTTTCCGTGTGTAAAAAAACACTGCAACACTCTCAAAGATTTTTTTCAGAATAAGATTCAAAAGAAACTTAGTCTGGAGGAATCAAAAATAATGTTATAATCATCATTCAAAGTGGCCATTAAAATCAATATCCACATACAGGCTATGGAATCCAAACCACCATCTAATATTTAAACCAGGATGAAGTTCCGTGTGTAAATTTTATATCACGTAGGGTAAAAATTGTGTGCATAAAATTAGGTTGAAATTGCAATATGAGAAACTATGAATAAATTTTCTTGCAAACATTTAAGTGATCAAATTGGTGAATAAGTTATTTGCCTTCGGGCAAGAAAATTTTTAAAACTCTGCTTGCAGTTATTTTTTTCCAGAAATGGGGCTACAAGAAACTATTCAGGGCTGGGGGAATCATAAATATCCCAGAGCTCATGCCTGAAATAATTGGTCCAGAAAACGAGCCTCAGAATAGCGTGAAATGAAATAGCGCAGTGGAGGAAGAAGGGTTTTGAGGAGCCTCACGAAAGGTTGGGATGGAACTCACGAATGCGAAGGACAAGCGGACACAAAAGGAAAAGGATAATGTTCGAAACTGGAGAAAGGTCACCGCTCAGGAGGAAGGTCAAGGGAGAGGAGCTTGTGAAAGATGCGAGACCATAGAAAAATGATAGTTTCTCCGCCGACGAAAACATGAAAGCAGCTTCATGGTCTTGGACGTGAAAATTTGGCATAAAAAATTGTTTTCACGACGATAGCCTAACTGCCACGAAAAGAATAGCTTAACCTGCCATGAATGACATACTACATTAGTATTATCGCTGCGAATTGTTCTTAAAAATACATATGTAGTAATAATTCATAGAATATATTTTAAACTGTGTAGCTATGAAAACTTTTACGAAAAATTATGTTCCAAAGAAATGCGTATTTGATTAAAATGAATAAAAAAGCATTTAATACGATGCATTCTGGCTAGTAATAATTTCGCCTAAAATAAGCCAAAATTAAAAATACATTTTCCGGCTCCACCTGGTAGAAATTTATGTTATTATCCATAGTTATTATAATATATTTCACGCCTTATAATTGATATCAATCACGCCTCAGCTCTACTTCAAACATTTTCATACATATCGAGTATAGTTTCTTCACCTTGTGTCATCCCGTGCGCCGGAAACAATGATCAATGCTAATAAAACTGTTTATAAGATATAAAATCGTTTCAGGCTAGATTTTGTGTGAGTTTGCTATATCCATGATAACTATGCATCATTATAATGAGTATTTCAGAAAAATAGACCATGAAATTCATAGCGACAGACCCCCGCACTAAAGCATAACTTATCGTGGGACACAGTGGACAAGGCGATGGAAAGGAAGCCTCCGGAAATGGAAAGGAAAACTCTGTCTCCGTTATTTCTGAGGAGCGGGCGGGGAGGGATTTGACTAGACTGGATTTTACGATCGAAACGTGAAGGTGGGTAGGTGACTCGAGAGAGAGAGAGAATGCAGCAACGGGGAATATTTGACCTTCACGCCTTGGTCGTCGAAAAGGGAAGGGCGGAGACGCATCTACCCATCCAACCATCCATCCTCGGGATTCATTTCCACGAGATCCCCGCTCCGAGATAAGCCTTAATTAACGCCCCAAATTGCCGAGCGAGAGAGACGAAGAGACTCTTCCCGAAGTCATCCTTCTCTCTCTCTCTTTCTGGCGACCTTTCGCTCCAAGACGTTCGAGAGAAAAACGACCGTCGGAGAACTTGCACTTAAAATCGCATTAGATACGCGCAGTGTGAAGGCGAAAAAATGTTATTAATTCCACGATTATTTTTTTACAGATTGAAACGCACGATTTGTCCTCTGGAGCAAACTTTTACTTCTTGAAATACCTACGGTCTCATGTTAGGAAAAAGCAGCGATATATAAATTAATGGTGTTCCTTAACTCGGCGAAAAGCATAAAGCTCGATAGATTCGTATCATAAAGGGAGTGACTGCTTTTTTATTGTTATATGAAGACGCCACTGAGAATCTTCCACCTAATCGACACAAACGCAAGTACTAATTCACTACACCTCTCTGCTGCATTCAAAATGTATATATGAGAAAAATTAAATAAAAACGCATACCTATTTTGAGTTTTCCTGGCAACGCTGTGGAAATATGGGTAAAAATTTTTTAAACATGCTTTTTCATTTTCAACAGATTTACTTTTTAATAGCTAAAAAGATGCAGGACGTTTGAATTCATCGATAAAAGGCAAATATTTGGTTGGATCAGCTTGAAATGGAGAGTAAATCTGGAAAGAAACGATTGTTTCAAGTCATTTCCTCATTGTCAATAAAATAATAATTGATATCTTGTAGCGATCGATACGTTTTGACTTTTTCTTCTGTGGTTTACAGGAAAATGACACTGCGATCTGTCCGCATTGCTGGGAAAAGAGTTAAATTAGATATATGAGGATTGGATACTCTAAATTCCTGTCGATAATTTAAAAGGTGCCATAATTATGTTTTTTAATTTCAATGGATGTTATCTATGTTGTAAAGATATTTTTTCTTGACAAATGCGAAGAGTATTTGTTTTGAATCACTCAATCACAAGACCTTCCTTCTTAACAAGGCAGCGACCAATCAAGCTCCTTAATATCCTTAAACTAAAAGGAATATTAAGGGAGAAAGGTATGAGACAAAAGGGATACTTTCTAACCAGATCAAAAGCCACGATCGGTCGCTTGACACTGAGGAACAATGAAATAACGGAGCAACAAGTTTCACTCCTGTATCTTTCTTTTTTGTCTCGAACAGCCCCCGCAAAACTTCCTCGCGCGGAGATCGGCCAGCAAGCAGCTGGTATTTCGAATGATATCGGCCAACGAGGGCAAAGATCCCGAGTCGAACGATGCACTTCCTGGACTTGCATCCCCTATATACGAAGAGCAAATCACTTGGTGTATGCGAGATCTTTGAAGTCACCGGTCCGCCGAGAAAATGAGGAGGGTCATCCGGAAAGAGAGAGTGAAAGTATACCCGCCGATCTCCCCTTTTGCCGAAATATTTCTCGTTTCGCGGAAATCGAAAAGAAAACGTCTGCGAATGTTGATTGGAATGCTTTACTTCTCTCCGCTATTTTTTTTTTTTTGCCCCAATATACCGTGCACGCTTGATCTAGCATTGACGAACGATAAAGGAAGATGTGATTCATTGATTCAAAATACAATTGGAACCGCAAGAAATTAAAAAGAAAAAGAATTGCCTATCCGGAAACCAATCTATTTAAAGAATACGTGCGATAGATTTCTCCGAGAATTTCTCTCTTTAATTCGTCTGCCAATTCCATAAATTTAATTTAAAAAGTAACAGAAATTATTTTAGCATCTGTCTCCATGCTCAAATAATTGTCCGAAGTGGCTCTAGATCATATTATATATTTACTCTACGACGGTACAGGAAAGAAAAATTTCGCATCAGGCTAAAAAATTTAACTTAGCATCATTGCCGTGTGGTTAATCTTTATAAAGTTGGTATGGATAGGTGAAGGTAGAGTTCACTCTGCAGTAAGCCATAGGGGTTTAATGTTCACTCGTTAGGGGCAGGTGAGCTATTTCTTTTTCCTAATTCGTTTTGTTTACACCACTACATATTATTTGAGGGTTGGATTTTCCAAGGTTTCAACCGGAGTTGAAACCCGCAATCCTTCGATTACCAGACCAACGCTCAGAGAAACCACGCTCCCTCAACATAGGAGAATAGAAAATTGAAAGCTAGGAAATAAAAAAATAAGTGCATCGAAATGTATAATGGCAATTTTCCGCGAGGATAAAGTTTCTTACGACCTAAGTTTCAATGTCACCCCAAACTGGGTAACCACCTTGAAGATGATGTAATAACATCAAAAACTTAGGTCGTAATAAATTTAATAATCACGGAAAATTGCAAGTATTTATTTCATTGTGGAAAAAATCCGCTCCGTCACGCTTTAAAATTCGAAATTTATTCAAAATTAGGATAAGTACTTAAACTTTTATAAAATCACCTAGAGAGAGAAAAAAAAACAACCAAAACTTCAATCCGGTCCCCCGAGACGAGAAACCAAAGCTCAAGCCAACACACTAACAAATAATTACGTGGACAAAATAATTGCTTCATTCATTCCTTTATTTGTTAAATATCGCTCTGTCCTTCAGCAAGATGAATAGATCACGTTTTAGATTTTCATGGTTAATCTTAATTTTTATCGTGTCCCACATCAAGAGAGGAGGAACCTTATGAAGGCCAAATATATGGCTAAGAATACTAGAGAATAATTGACCTTCCCAGTCAAAAAAATATCAAAAATAGAAGAGCTCGCATTAAACCATCAAAACCATTTGCTCTTGAGCCAGTTTCTCGCCTTTCTAGGCTAACAGTCGATTTGGGAACTCTTAATGAATTTCTCAGTGGAGCCCATAAGAATCGTGCCGTGATTTGAAACCGGTGAAATTAGGAATGCTCCAACTAGTGAGCACAGAAAATTCTTCTAGACGAGTCGAGTAATAATTACTATCCTCGCACCCTCTCGAAGTAATTGACCTTAATCCGTAACCGGAGCGGTTTTGCTCAGCGAAGCGAGACCAAAAACACAAAAGGCATGGGAAACACAAGAATACCTCGTGCAACCGACTCCCTCGTTTTGTGTCACGATGGCCATCTCCATGGATATCAGAGCGTGCGCGGAACAAACAGCTCCAAGCGTTGGGCACACGCGATATTAAAAAGCACGCATCCTCAGCTGAGGGTTTGTCAGCAAGAAAGGAGGATGGAGGAGGGGTAATTGGATATAGGGAAGCAGACACTAATTACGCACAAGTCACGTTTACGAGAGCCCATCTTCCAACGATTCATTTTTCTTCCAACGGTCAAGGTATCTCATTTTTACCTAAGAGCAAGGGGAATACCATATCGTGCCTCATATAATACAAGATATGCCCACCGGAATGTGTTATCATTGGATACCGAAATTAATCGACATGAAAAACTTGATAGGAAGGCAAAACAACCTTATAGGGCAAATCTTGAGACATGATGGCCCGGTGAAGACAATCGTCGAGGATAAGTTGACGGCAAGAACGGAAAAGGATGACCTCGAACAAAATATATAGAACAGGTAAAAAAGGATTTGAAGGAGATGAAATATGTAGGTGTGGAAAAGATGGGCTGTTTGAGTGGAGAGCTACGTAAAACCAATCTTAGAATTGCTGACCAATTATGATGACGATGATCGGCATTTTAAGGACTAACTCCACCTTTTTCTTCATGGCTGAAGGGTTTGCGTCCATAGGTATATTAATGTTATTAAAAATTGGTAAATTAAAAATGTTACTATTAATAACCGTTCCGGTGGGCACTGACTTTTACGTGTCAATTGATGTCATCGTATGACTAGCTGTAAGCCTTTGTCCATGATGACAGTGTTTCCCTCCAGGCTAGCTATTATTAACGCTCCTGTTAGGAGTTATTTAAGCGGCATAGAATCTTCGTCAGATTGAACTCCTGAGACCGAGTAATGTTTCATAATCAGTCCTTTCAAATTTAACTAATCGTAATAAACACATTTATTTACTTCAATTACCCCCTAAAATGGCACAGTGAGGCCTTTTACATCGGGAGTTTAGACACTCAACCTCAGGCTCATATACACCCATGTCCTGGAAGGGGCAATCTATTTAAGTGGGATTCGAACCCGCGACCTTCGGTATGGTAGGCGAGGATTTATTCCCGCCGCCACCGAGGCTGACAAATAAGTTCGAAATATATTTTAACACTAGTTAGAACCAAGATGCTTGGCTCAGTCACTTAATAAAAAATTACTAAGAATAAATAAAGTACGGAGGCCAAAGCCCATACCGGGCTGTAGCGCCGAGGAAGTAGTAATAAATAAAGTGATTTCTTCAAATTTTCCAGTAAAAGACTGAGAGGCGAATGATTTTTTCTGTGTGAAATTTTGGCACAAAATATGAAGACCCTGTTTGAACGGGAAATCCACACCCAGTCCCTGCTTTACATAGTTCAATCCCTTTCCGAGACGACTTCCCCTTCCTGACTGGAACTACCAGACACACCGTCCACGTCTTCTCCGCTCGAATGGACGCCACGTGCGCCCGACGACCTGAATCGCCTTAAAAACCCGAATTGGCGACCCACCCTCGTCCCGATACGCGAACCCGAGCCAGAAAAAAAAAGAAATAATGAAACTTATTAAAATAGTTGGGAGAGGTGGAGGAAAGAAGAAGAGCCTGTATTTCTGTTCGGAGTGCGACGTCACCATCAATTCCCTGTTTCTCCTAATAGCATCTGGCGCGTTCAAGTGGAGTGAGAACTCAAGAGCTCAGTGCGAAAGCAATCGTAACGGGAGATACACTTTGTCCAGCACTTGGGCATTAGAATATTTCCTATTATTATCAGATTTGTATGCATGTTTTTATTTTTCAAAGTTAATATGGATTAATTTCTAGTATTTTTTTGATAATAACAGTTATGTAATTTATATAGAAAATATCTTTAAAAAACAGGAAAATGCTTATAGTTTTTGAAAATAAAACCTTAAGATGCATTTATATAAATGAAGACGGAATGTAGAGAATTAGAACCAAAAACCAGCTAACGGAGTCGTATAAGGTCCTAGATTTCTTTCTATCTCAAATTTTTTAACAATGAAACTCCGTAAGGCAAATTTTAGATTTTGGTTTGGACTCATTGTAAGGTCAAAATTTCAACCTAACCTTTAACCAATAAAACCTTTTCCAATATGTATGCCAATTTTCATGAATTTAGTGCCAGGAGAAATGACTAAAATTAGAAGTCAAAAATGACACACGATCAATGGGACAGTCTATATTTGCACAAGCCAAAATCAAGGTTATTTTGGCAAGTCATGAAGAGGAGAAAATGATACCATTTGGGTAGTGTCAGAAGGCAAGAGAAAAGCGACCTTTGGGACGACCAAAATCACGCCGGAAACACCAGATCACAAAGGGCCAGAATAGGATGGGAGTAGAAGACGGCTCTTTCTCTCGCACCAACTACTCAGGCATCTGAAGAAAACATGACGACCATGAGGACAAAAATGAGCATTATGAGGGAGCAATGAACTTCATTGTGCTCACTCATTGATTCAAACAAAAGGTTATTTTGGATAGGCTAGGGTGGAGCTCACATCCTACAGCTGTGGGAACGTCAATGAGCATGTATTAGGGTAGAAGTTCTTTCCTTATAAAGGGCCGCGCATTAGAACTGCTCTAGACTGTTTTTAGCTATCAATTCGATCTAAGACGACTCAAGTACCTTTGGAAATCACGAAGGCCGGGATATATACCCCTTAGAACTTTCTCACTTGAAATTACCTCGAGTGGTCCAAATACTTACCCTCTTAGTTCACATCGCTTTACAATGATTTTTTTGGGGATTTTCCATAAGCTTTGCCTGGTATTAATTGTTAATTTCAAAGTTATCAATTAATACACAATGATTCGCCAATTTCCTACCGGTGGAAATGCAAGATGACTGTTAAAGATACGTTCACGTGCGAAATATCACCAAGAACAAACAATTTTGGGACGTAAAGGGTTCAGTATATATCTATTAAATCATTGTCACCTATTGCCATCAGACACGAGACATCTTAGGATGGAGAAGAGAAGACTCATTTTGTCTGAGAAAAACATGCGAGGTCGCTTTCACTCTTTGAATGCCGGCCGGTCTCGCGACAAGCTGACACGCGCTCTTTGACTCGAGGAGGACATGGGCGTAGATGGGCGTGGAGTGCCCCAAGGCGTGGGGCTGGGCCCGCTTCTCCTCTCTCGGGCAGCCGGAATTCAAAAGGAGTCGAGTCTTCGCCCGATCTGTTTGCCAGCTTGTTTGTTTGTGCAATAGGTCTTTGAGCATCTCGGGCATGTCTCCTTTGGAAATGCCAATTGCTCTCGCCGAAGGACTGAATTTGATCGATCAATGACGTCGCGAAAGAGAGGCTAAAATGTCAACAGCATAAAATCAACTGCTTCGTCTGCTGAGCGGAAAATCACTGGCTCTCTAAAGACGCATGGCCACTCAGTCTTCTCGTCGACTAAAAATTCGATTTAATTTTTTTTCTAAACTGATGATTAAATTCAATCTCAACTAAGTACGCAGAGATTCGTCAATTTCCCACAAGTACAAGAATGCAAGAATTATTAGTAAAAAACTTGTTTACGAAGAAATAATGCATTCATAGAATTTTGAAAGCAAATATATTTCATAATAGAAATCGATCTTCGGTTACATATTTTAAATGTATTAATCATTGGAATGGCGGGAGTTGAAGAGATTAAAACTGTGAATTAAAGAAAGGTTCAAAATTACAAGGGCTAAATTCTGGAAAAATTTTCTCCAGTTGACTTGGGAAAAAAAATTCCTCACTTCCTACCTAAATTTGAAGAAAAACTCAACCTTAACAGGTTTTAAATATGTTACAAACAACATCAATACCATTTTCAAGGTAGCTGAGTCCCAAATTACCTATTAGTCTCAATACTGAGACAATGAAGGCTATTCAGGTTGATTTTTTGATAAATTATGAATGTTGCATTGCAATAACGAGCAGAATAATGAGAGCGGAAACAACATTCCTTGCCATGTTTAACCATATTGTTAGCCAATTAATTTTAACCAATAATTTTGGTATGAACAAAAATTATCTTTTTAGACCTTTCGGCGGGTAAATACAAAATTAGATAATATGTAAATGTTAGGAGATATCACTTTTTAGGGGCACTAAAATGACTTCTCAAGCAAAAGAAATCATAGGAATCCACGTTATTTTCGAACCAATGGCATTAAAAAAACACAACTTTAAATCCGTCTTGATAATTTTGGTATCTCTCTAGCTTAAGTACTCCTTATGATTTCCCATTGCCAGCGTTAATAGACAAATTAAACCACAAATTCCTTGAACAGAGGAAATTTCCCATGACATTTTAACAGACTATATTGAAAACTGATGCATTAGAACTACTAAGAATACAAAATGATTTGCATAAATTTTAAATAAATTTTCCTCTGTAATTTCAATTAAAATTTATGTAGTTCATTTTTCATTCTTGCATAGTACAGCCAAATTTTATCGATCTAAAACCGAGCAACATCCATTATTTCATTGACCAACATATGGGTGATATATTTGTTGCCTTAAGTTTCACCAATATAGCACGAATGAAAAATTGAGCGTGAAGATTTAAAAATCTAATTGATCCAGCGGCTGTGAATATCTTCATCACACAGATCGCACACACGCGAAAATGCCGTTGAACGGCTCTCTTCACCTTTGCTGTGGTACTGTTTGCGAGTCGGTTTCCCATTTTCGCCGGTTCAAACGAGAAGAAGAGCAAATAATTCACTCGCGAAAACCAGGTCATTCCCATTTGTGTATCCAGGAAGTTTTGGAACATCTGCCACTCGGAGATCCCAGATAATTAACATCCAGGTATTCGAAATAGAGTGAATTTGGATCCAGTTAAAGAACCCGTCGCGATTCGAAAAATTTAGAAATGTGTTGTCTTCGCGCTGTTTTAATCATTACTTCCTAAGAACCATCATAGAACAGAGCCTTAATTGAATCTTTTCAATGCATAAATTCTTTATCAACACGTCTTAACTAAGAATCAGCTCAATAAAACACTGAACTATTTGTAAAAATAAAGAGATTAAAATCATATATCAAGTTGGCTATCCGTTGGACAAAACTAAATACCACAGTGCGGCGTCCGGGTGTATATATTGCGGTGTGTGATTTGCACTGGCGTACGCCGATACTTTGTACGTTGCGAATTCTGAGAAACCACTGTTTTCTCAGTGCAATTAATAGGGAAGCTTCCTCATGGTTTACTTCAAATTGACTCTCATCGCAGCTTCAGAGAGTTTTTTCAAGCGTTTATTTTTCATTTCTGGGGAGGTGAGGGCTGCTAAGTGACAAATTATGCGTCACAAAAGGAATAACATCGACAAAAAAACGGAGAAAAGAGAAGGTAACTTATGAGAAGTGAATTTGAATGATATTGTGCCAAGAATTAAGTGCCAAAGCTTTTACGAAATTTATGCTTTATAAATCATTGGAATTCGCTTCCTTTAGAAAGTAAAATGGGTAACCAAAACCCAATTCCCGCAACCCCGAGGCAAATATCTAAAAAAAAAAAAATGTTCATTAGCGTTGGAAGCCGATTTCAAATTACCGAGGAGCTGAAATCTCCTAAATTAGCATCTTTCCGAAGCCAGATGTTTAGAGAAAGCTAGCCTTAAATAATCCACATCAGGACAAGCAAATGAGGAAGCATTTTAGAGTAAATATCGACGCAGGTCAAAAAATAAGTGAAATTTGGAAGCACTTTTGCCTTCATAGCAAACAATCGACAGTAAACACATATAACGGGCTAAAAATTAATTTAATATAATCGAGATTTAAATTTGAAGCAGAAAATCTTCATATACAAGATTATTGGTAAAATCAGCTTTAAAATCTAAAACCAACTTTGAAACTTGACATAAACTTTAAGAAAGGTAGATTGAATAATAATAGACTTTAAGAACCAAATTAGCTCTCATGAATTAATGACGCGAAAGTTTTTGGACATAAGAGTATTTATCTCTTTCTTATAAGTTTTTATGTGATTTATTTCAAACTGAGGTAGGTTCATGCACTAAAATGAAAAAATAAAACTATTATACCATCCTACCATCGGAAATATGAATCAGATTCAGAAAAAGGCGTGCCTAAGGAATCACTAAGAAGCTAATATTTTTTCACCATTGAGTAAAGAACATTTTTATGTCTTTGGCGTAGTTTTTGAAGACTGAGAGTGGTATCAAAAATATACTTACGTAAAACAAAGCAAATGAAACGAATGCGAAAAGGAATATGGATTGTCACGCACGTCATTGATTGAGGGACGTGAATCAGAAAGTAAGATTAGAACAATTTTCCAGACCTGGAGATGCAAAATAAATTAGAGATAATAAGATAAACCACAAATAAAAGTGAAGAGCATGATATTTTGAACATTAGAAAGATTTATAATGATAGAAACTTAAAAAGAGACACAGAGGAAGAAAGATAAGTACTATGATCAAGTATCAAAGGGTAAAGGGAATTTGAAGTTGGTGAGAAAATGAAATATTCTGGAACATCAGAGAAGGGCAATGAATTCCCCAGTTTGGAAATAAAATAGGTAGGATGCTTGACCAGACAAAGAAATAAGCCGCGACCAGCTAAAAGGACTTGCATCTACAAAAATATGTCATAAGCATCGCGGTTTCCATTTAAACCTACTCCAAAAGGGTAGAGCACTCAGGTTGTATAACGCTTCTAAAAAAACTAATGAGCATCAGTATTTCCTTTGATTGAAGTCTGAAGCCGCCTGTGTTACAAAATGTATGTAATATGCAAGTAATCAACCGTGGCATGTATTGCAATCCCAGTTTTTCGAAAAGATTTTCATCCCTATTATTAACAGCAACCAATTGCCATGTACGGCAGGAAAACAGCCATTCCAGAGCATTTATGATGAAAGGTGGAGTCCTTTGCTCCAGTTATCGGGTTTTCCTACACGCCTTCCAGTAAAAATCAGGCTTCAAACTGAGGCCACAATTGCATCGGTGAAAATCGTCGTTAGGTACAGCCTTGAGTCTCAAAGACTGTAAGGTTACTCTTAATCCCCGATGACCCATAAACCTAATAAGCGGAAGACCGCAGAGCAGAAGAAAAAAAACGAGGAAAAGAGATAAAAAAAACACACGCACGGCAGCCGGAGATCCGAACCCATTTTTCTGCCAGAGCTCTTAATTTTTATTCGCGGGTCGCCCCGGGTGGGGCCACTTCCATTCACTCGCCTCGCGATAGTCATATTTTTTTATGTCCAAGGCGCCATCTACCACGGCGATTGCTGTTTTCTCTTCTTCACTCTTGTTCCAGTCTCCTGTTGGAAGCCACTTCTTTGGTTCGTGCTTCCGAAATAAAGTAATTACGGATGCCAGGAAATAAGGAACGCCAGTTAGTCTCCAATGGCTACGCGCATTAACTTTGACAAATGTTAGTTGCTATGCCGAGCCATCAGCAACTTTTAGAGGCTGTTAAGCAAAGCTATTAAGATTCTCTAAGGGAAAATAAATTTTAATACTATATATAATTTTAATAGTTATAATTTTAAAAGAGACACCAGATTTTTCTAAAAAGACACTGTCTTAAATAAAAATATGTTGGTGTATAAGAGTGATAGCGCCAAAATAAAAATCAAGAGTATAGAACCAAACAAACTACATTCAATTAACCCCTTTCGTAAATTTTAAAACAGTTACAGCGCAATCTCCAAAAAAGTATGATGATAATGATGACAGTAATTGGTGGAGATGATACAACATTCCTTGGCCACTAGACTATAATTATTGCTTGGCTTTAAATCAAAAACAGGCCAAATGAAATACCACGCAAACTAGCATCAAAATAATATCAAGTTAGATTCGATTAACATTGATAACCCAAATTCATTAATTTATCTGGACACTAAAACATTTAAGTTCCTTAAACGTGCAGCCTGACAACAGTCAGCAAAAATTCTCCATTTTTGGAATAAATTGGCCTTTACGCACGATCACAAAGAAAATATCGATATCAATACATAAATTTCCTATTGTAGCCATCTTAGGGAGAAACTATGGTTTAATAGAGATCCAATTACTTCCAAATTCGACCATAACATGACATCACATAAGAAACAACTCAACTATAAGACGCAGAAAAATCAGACATAAATATATCATCTGCAAAGAGCAATAAGAGAAAGAGTTGGGATCAAATATCTGGTCACTTGGTTTTCGAATACTACGCACACTTAGGTTTGAAAGCATCCAAGGACTTCATCCTAGCATTGAACCAGGGATCCTTCGACCACCATAAGGTAGTTAAGGCAGACGTACAGATGAAAAGAACATGGCCAGTTAGTTCCGGTTAGCCAAAAATATATGTGATGATATAAAATGATTGTCCGAGGCAAGGACCGCATATCTATTCGTTTCTTTTATTTATCTCGCCCTGATTTGCATTCTATTTAGGCCACATAGCTATGCGCGAATTCGTCGCCGCCTGGAGGTGCTTGACCTCATTTTGACATCCCTTCTCACCTTCCTTATGGAAAAAATGACTGGACAGAAAATAAAACCCATCGCTCGTAATGTCTTTGGAACATGGATTAGAATCGGCAGTTAATTGGCGTATTACAAAAGGTTCCTGGCCCACTATTTCGCTGGTGAAACAATTTCGTTCACGCTAGCACTGAATATAATGGTGACAGTGCGAATACCTTACGAAATTGATACAGCGTCTTATCTTTTTTTAGGCTTGTACAATGAAAAAGACACGACATAGCTTGGGGGGATACGGTGAAATTCAAAATGGATAAAGGACGCGGTGATACAAAAATTTTAAATTAATAAAGGGTATCAATGAAGGGAAAAACTGGCATTTTTTCGAAAATGCTTATAAAGTTATTGAAATTCAATAATGAGATCGGAGAAACATACAGCAGTGAGATAAATTATTTGGGAAATGAGATGTTTTTGCCATGTGCGGACAAAAGATGACAGAAGTTACATGAAGGAGTTTCTGAAAGAAAACCCGAACGTATGAAGTCCGAGAGGAAGACAAAGAAAGATGGTGGGACCAACTAAAATCTGATCTGGAGACGGTTGGAGTTCCAGAACATAAAGCAACGGACAGAAAGTCTTAATCTCTATCACAGCAACCAGAACCCCATTTTCTGTTAAGAGGAGAGGTGTATCACGAAGTTCTCACGAGTGGACAAGCAATTATAACCCCTAACGAGTCATTAATCAGCACCCAATACTTTCACTTAAGCATTTTCGCGACTGCGATGAATAGACGCGGCAATATTGTAATATACTATTCATATTTTCCTTCCCAAATTTTCAAATAATTTCAGGGAAATTACCATAGTTTATTACAGAATGAATGTATTGAGAAAGAAATATAAAAACTCTATTTAGTAAATTATTGCAACGAAGCCTTAACATCATTGGTGGATCCAGGATGGGGACAAGGGGGGCTACGTAGGGGGTAACCTCCCAGCAGTAGTGAGGGTCTGAACAAAATTAGCAATCTATCTAATGTAAATTGGATATCCAAGGGGGGCTATAGCTCCCTCATCCCCCACCCCATAGATCCGCCACTGCTTAACGTCTCATACTCTTTTCAACAGAGATGCCTTTGGAAAGTAAGCCAATATGTCGAATGAATAAAGCTAGTGTAAATAAATGTTCTTGTTTTTAAACTCTTCTTTCTGAAGCCATCCAGGTGAGTGATAAAAGGTTCACAGAGAGCCAATTACTTATTTCCCACGTCGGCCATAACATGTTAACGGCTAAGAAACAACTCAATAATGAGGCGCAGAAAACACAGATATAAACGCTGGTTTTGGAAGTCATAAATATTTTTACGATCATCATCCAATGCTCAAAAAAGTCACAGCTATTTAAAACTAGATCCAGTAACTCTTCCAAACTGCTTCAAAGCAAATACATATTTTTAACAGATTTTTACGAGAAAGTTTCCCTTACATTTCGTCCTGCTGTTCTCAGAACAGGGAAATGTATAAGGACCACAAAAAATTGAATAGAATGTTTCTTACGCTGAATTGTTGAGGCCTTTACTTTGTAGCATTCCATTATATGGTTGGAAGAAAATTACCATTTTCAAGACTAGTCATTTACTAGTCTTGAAAATGGTACAGTGTACCGAAACTAGTCGGCAATAAAGTGTGTGTTTTGTAGAAAAGCAAAGTAATTTTCTTCCAACCATAGAATTTTTCTTGTATCTGGGCAGTCATACTACGCCAGGTACACAACGCAGTAAGCTTTTCTTGTCGTACAGTAAACCTCGTTCAATTTTTTTCATCCCACAGATGAACTTTTATTTGGAATAGTGACGAGCATTAGATAATTTTAACTTGATAATTATATCTTACCGCCCGCCCCAATGCAAAGGATTTGCAATAATACACACTTCATATCTTCAAAAGTTGAATTGCCAGCGTTCGAAGTTATGTTGTGATCTATTTCTTTCAGCATTCTCGTAAAAAAATAATTGGGTAAAAACGTTACAGCGGATAACCAATCATTCCCGAGCGAAAGGTTCTAAACTAGCTTTCCAATTGCACTCTGTCAGGCGGCCACTATATGAAAAAAAGTTGCCATTTATCGAGGGATTATCCAGTTTTACATCAATGCACGTTCCATGTCGTATCGGGAGAAATCCAGCGCATATGTAAATAAAAGTTGACAGCTCCGATAGATCTTTGCACGACTTAATGCTTCCAGAATTCTGACTCTCACATTCACGACACGCTCAGCTAAAAGTCACCAAGAGTATTGAGAAATTAATACCAAATAATTTTACTTTCCTCTAAAACTCGCAATAACTACCCTTAAATTATAAATTTCTATTGCATTAAACTCTGCAATTCCTAGACTTCAATTTTTTATATCTATAATCACCACGGTAGAATTATTATTCATGTCGCACGCCCTGGGGTTATTTCAAGCAATTTTATGCAATGAAAGCGTCTGAAGTGGTATTTATCTCGTCAAATTAGTCTACGGAGTAATTTATTTTTTGTATTAAAGAATGATATTAATTTTCTGTACGATCAAAATAACTGCACTCCAAGATATTTGTATCCTCTATGGCTCTTAGGTGACATATTTATCCGATATATCGTAAATAGAAACAAAATAGTGTAAAAAAAGAAAAGAGTTTTAAGAAAACGCGAGTTTTTAATTTACGTAGCAACATCAAAAAGAAAAAATAATATCGTTATACTCAACAAACTTAATTTTGTTGCAAGCAAGACAACTTATCCTACACCCCTATTTTGCTCGACCGCCCTTTGTCTAAACGTTTACCTATTTATTAATTTCCGAGTAGCGAAAAGTGGCTAGCCAAAATTGTATGAAGATGGTAGAAGCACTGAGGTTGCATGGTCAAGAGCTTAATCCCAGTCAATAGGCATGTCCAGAGTTATCCCACCTTCCAAAGTTCAAGAGATAATAGCTCAGCTGAAAATGGATTAAGTAATCAAGAAAATATATGCTGTTATCTATACTTATCCAGAAGGTAACACAGGTATTGTGATCAGGAAAGCCATGCATTATTTAATATACATAACTCAACAGAAAATGTACGCGAGGCTAGATAACATATTTAGTTCTCTTCATGCAATGGTAATTTCAAAAGCATCATTAAAAAATTTTCTTATTCAGCAGCATAGCTTGAAATTTCCTTGAATATATTCCTGGAGAAATTAGGGGTTGAAAGATCGTCCTTCGCAATGGTATCACTTCAGCCAAAAATTGATATTTCGAAGGTTCTCACTAATTTTATTTCGTAAGTTTAGAATAGCCACAGAGGTTGGAAGAGGGAATATGAAATTAGGTGGGGAGAGGAAGAGGTCTGACGGTAGAAGTGAGAGCTGGAGATGCGGGAGCCGCCGTTGAAGTACTATGCTACGCTGGGAAATGATCTCCCCCGACCGAGGCGCGTTCAACAATAGAAGAAAGCGAAAATCCGCATTCGGTGGTTGGGATGAGGGGCTCCTCGCCAGACTCTTGTGTTTTTCCGGAGGTTAGGACATCCGGTGGACGAAGACGTGCCCCCTCCCCCCCCTCGTTTAACAGCCTACCCCGCCAGTCCGCGGCGGACAAACATCCACTGGCCGCCACCAGCGGCTGCGGCTCCGGGTGAAAGTTCCACTGTTTTGTCGCGCCCTCGTTCGCTGCGGTTCCGTTCCAATGAAAGCGACAGTTGATCCACGCTCGCATTGAAGGGGGTTCGGGATGTTTGGGGCTACCGCTTCAGGTAGGGATAGGGATAGCCACTGGTCTGCTAATTTTACAGGGAATAAATCAAGTACTTGAAAGAATAAAAACTTTGCTCATTCCACATGGTGCTTTATTTTTTTCGACCATGGTTTCGCTTCAGGGTAGCATTTTCAAGTTAAAGTTTTTATTCCTCCAACTCCTACCACCAGGTAATCCTACAAATCCACGCCCATTACTATTACTTAAATTAAGTACTATCAAGCTACTGCTGGTTACGATTACTGGTCGTACATTAGCAAAAGATATAACTTTTTAGAGACCAACTTATCCGTCATATGAGAGAGCCGTCTCAGAGTTATAAAGTAGATAATATTAAAGAGGATATATGGACCTGTATAGGAAAGGATGGATGGAGAATGATGAATAATTTCAATGAGGATAGAGTAGCTAGACCATATAGAGAAAATAGAAAAATTTAGATTGCCCAATAGAATATATAGGGAAAATTTCCACCACTCAAGAGGTAAAGGTGGACCGAGACTAAGAGGCATGTGTGGCGCTGTAGAAAGCATACATAATGAACATCAAGTGATAGAGAAAGAGAGCAAAAGGTAATGAAGACTGGAGGAGGACTATTGTAGTCCACTAAGGGATGTGGCGCCACGTAGATAGAGAGAGAGAGAGAGAGTCGTAAAAAACATAATCGTGTTCAAAGGGTGCAGGTAAAGAGAGAATGATAGAATTACGCATAAATGTAAGTACTCGTTGAATACCTAATTGACTATCAATACGCAAGGATATTGATCGTCGTTTGACGCAAAATTTAAGACAATCTCTCATTATTCACAATTCACAATTCTAATATAACGGGGACCAGGGTAATGCCTACTACATTCAAAAGTCTTAAGAGTTGCCATTAAATTTAAAGTATGACTACACCCTGTTGTTCAGCATGTTAAAACCTATGGAAACATATGAAACTCTCTCCTGGATAGCTATTCCAAAGCGTCAATATTTGATTGTGATACATATTCTTTAGTCTCACAACAGTAAAGTAAAAAAATGCTTTTACTCGAATACAATGATCAATTGCCTGTCTAGAACATAAAATAATCATGAGGCAGTGGCGATACAGCTCATGTCCTAATTTACATTGCGCTTGCAAATTTTGAAATGGAAGTGTTCACAAATTCATGCTGATTTAATCCATTTCGATGGGTACAATAAAGGATATTTCCTTCGCAAGGATTAATAGGTAAGAAATGAAAGGAAAAAAGTGCAACAAATGAGAATCTTGTCTATAACGGCAACATACCGTGATTTTCAAGTGCTTCCTTTCGGTTCTGTTACAAGTATGAAATACACCCTCCCTTTCTCGCATTTTATAGGGCTACCTTGAAATTAACCGTATAAAAAACCTCGATAAACTGTCCGACATTATTTAATGACTGCCCTCGCCTCGGTATGGAATATCTCCTGCTTAATATTTACACTTCAATAAGCCCGAGGCATTCGGAGCGCAATATATCCCGTAAGAGATGATGAAAACGCAGTTAATCACTCCGTTTTGGGAAGTCTTGCTTTCTAAAACCCAGCGGAGGGAACTTACAATGCTCAAGATTGAAAATGTAGACTGCCCGTGAAAGTGCTTTTGTCTGGCCATTCAACAAGCTCAAGAACTCAATGAGAGAAATTGCCCAACTTGAAGTCGTGAACTGGAAGTTTTTTCTTCGTCTCAACGTTTCCATTTTTGGATAGGATCCAGATGCGAGGAGGCTTTTAGAAATATGAGAGGAGCTTTTTAAGGACAGAAAATTCGTGGAAAGACACCAAATGAGACCAAAAAAACTGAGAATCCCCCTGAGGGATAAGGAAAAGATTCGGTCCTAAATGTACGTACAATATGCTTCTATTATTATCCGATATATATTTGAAATTTATTTGAATATTTATTAAAAAGTCCGTTCATGAGGTGCCACTAAATATAGTTTTTGGAATAGCAATACAGTAATGAGTACATTATATGAGAGATTGAGAAGCCTAGGGGTGCCTACAAGTGATTTTTTTCCCAACAGAGTTAGGCAAAGTTAATTGTTAGAATAAATACACAAAAACTTCGTTGCCAAGGGATACGAGTGAGTCTCTGTTCTGCGCTGACATCGAGGGAAAATCAAATGCACTACTAAACACCTAGTTGATCTCGTTTGGTTTCTGTACCAAATTTCTGTACTTGACTCTGTGTAGAAAAAATAAATCACTTGTACCCCTTAGCTTCCAACTCACTCATTAAAAAAGTTTCGTCCGTCTTCACGTAGGTTTATTGGAAAAACTTTAGAATTTTTTTAAATACTAATATTTTTACAACGCTAGGAAATAAAATAAATCAATTTGATTTCAATTTATTGTCTAAATAAAAATCTCAGTTTCAAAATTACCAAAAATTATTCTACGACTGTAAGGCGAAGAGATATGCTAAAGGAAATACTATATGATTTAAGGCATGTTTTGGCAAAAATGTGGAACAATTCCACTTGTATTCTTTCTCCGAGCAGTCTTAGAGTAGGTATTAAATTTGATACAAATATACACCTTTTGAGAGAACTTGATCAAAATTTGAGATCATAAGGGAGAATCGTCTGTTGAATTGAGGTGAAATCATCAATATATTCAGTCTGACCTCCTTTCATGGATGAGACACCTTGGTCCATCGCCATTTTTCCATTGCCAAGAAGAGAACCTGCTTTCATAAAACGTCCAGTCTGCATTCTCTGGTCATCTTCTTTTTTGGGTTGGACACTCCCTTCTTTGTCACAGAGACGTGGACACTCACGAGATTGAGTTTGGTAATACAAAGAGGAACACTAAAGCACGTTTTCCTTTCTCCGAAGAGGATAGACGTTTTATATCGAGTTGGCTCCAACATTTTGGCGTGGTCTCCTTGAAAACCTTAAAATGAGACGTCTTCCAGTTCAATCTGGTTCACGTTCCGTTCTTGACCAGCTCTTTCACTCATTTCATTCAGAAATCAGCCCCTTTAATAGGGGAATATAGTTATTTTATCTTTTAAATGTCCACGCCGCGTAAGAGAAACCATTGAACAACATTCCATTTTAATTGCTTTATCCTCCGACTAACTAATTCGTTTTAGAAGGTACCTTGTCTCGCCAGTCTGCTGAGATCGTCACTCTGCCGACATGTCCTTTCTCAACTTCGATCGCTAAAAATCCTGGCAAGCCTCAATTAGTCACGGTCGCTTGTTTCATATTTTTTCCGTTTATCTAATGTTACTTTCTCTCCGATGCCCACCAGATGTTTCAATCAACCTGTCTCTTAAACGCATGTGTCCTTCAGCAGTCATCCATAATTTTTATGCGATCTCTTACGCTAAATTCCTTATAAATTAGCACCTTGAAACATATAATTCTTATTCTTTTTTTTACTTTTCGCTCGAGCCTACTATAAGTTTCCTCTAATAAACCTCCCAGAGAGAAAGACAAAAAAAGTTTAAAAATTTTAAGTTTTTAGAAGATTATAAAGGTTGAAGCAAGAAACACAACGGATGTTTTGGAAGTAGAGAGGTTAGAAGGCAGTACGTAGCTAAAAAGAATCAGAATTATAAAATACATGGAAGGAGCTAAAAATTGGGCAAATTAAATAAGGAGAGGATAGAAGAACGGCATGTATTGGAGGGTTAAACAGAATGAGATTATATTGCGATGCAGTGAAGCAGATTCTGGGAAACTTTAATCATATTTTACTGACATGAATACTATTCCAGCTAAAACCTAACCAACTAAACTTGGACTCACGTACAATAAGTTTTCTTTGGTTTGCTATCCATTTCTTTTGTGCTATTATGTGATACGATATATCACTGCCAAAATAACCCACCTCCGCACTATTAGGCATCTTCTATACGAGACGGTATGTTCGTAAACTCTTTCGGATGAAGGTGATTATTTCCAGATCAGTTATTTGCGAACCGTTTTCACGGAAAAAGCTTTCTGATTCATTTTGACTAGATCCATTCAAAGACCAACGCCGGTTCAACTAACAGCATGTAAGTTGAGAATTAGTGCCTAAAGGAGGACATCTATCTTTCAAATCCAGACGCAACAATTTCCGTTCTCAACCTCGAAAAACACTCGTGCAGAAGATACGAGTTTGAGCCTTTAATTATCCATGCCTCGCCGCACACGATTAGAAAAATTTCGCCGCGGGGATTAGGGAGAACCAATAAAAACGGACATGGAAAGCACTTTCCGTAATTCACACCCGTCTCCGAGGGGCACGCCCGATTCATTTTCACGCCACGGCGAACCTCTCGGCTGATTGTTTTTGCCGGCACGGCGCTGTTTATGGCCCCAAGTGGTACATCGCCAACCACATTAGTCCCCTATAACACCGAGATAGCACGGACAAAACTCAAACAGAAAAAAACCACTTAAGCCCTCTACCGTATGCCTCCCAAATAATATACTTGAGATCATTCTATAATGTATAGGACAGGGGTCCTCAACATTTTTCAATCCAAAACATTTTTAATCCAAATTTAATGATAATTTCAAAGTGCAATAATCTTTATTGATTATAAAGTTCCATCAATCAATGCGATATTGCATATTTTTTATTTTTGACGAGAGTGTTGATATGTATTTTATACTGGGTAGTGCGATAAAATATTTTCTTTACCCTCTAGGGGGCGCAATAAATTAGTCAGCTGGCCAAATGTGGCCCAGTGGCTGCGGGTTGTAGACCTTGGTCTAGGATAACACTCGTCTACAACTTTCTCGCAGCAGTTTTTGACAAATTAATCAATAATAGTTATTTTTAATCCAGATAAGATAAATAAAATCATTATTATTTTTACAATGATTTGTCTGGAACTGGTGCCTCTGTGGACAATATATCTGCTTTGGAATCACCGACTCGACCATCATAGGTGAAATACATAAATTAAATTATAGAATAAGTATGTTTCTACTACAATCAGAAATATTCTATTATTGGTGCTGGATAAATAAGCTATCAATCGAAGGTTTGAAATAAGTAATGAAACTTTATTAAGTAAGTAATTCTCTCTAGCAATAAAATAAAATTATTGAATAAATAATTTAAAAAAGTTATTTTCTCCAGTTTTCCACTATATTTTATGCAGTTCGCGTATTAAATCTTTCAGCGCTCGATCTCATATACCTGACACGTATTCGGCAGACTGACGTGAAGTGTGAAGTAAAATTCTGCTTTAAAACTTTCACGGGTCTTCAACATGGTAATTAAAAACCTTTTGGGCTACGGAAATTTTGGGTGGTCCTAGCGCTTCCCGGCCCATTCTGATCGCTTTTTCGAGGGAATCTGGTAAGACAAGAAATTTTATTCACAGATTTTGATAAGGCTGGAAATATACTCTGACACTGATATTCTATAAATATGAATAAAATTTACTGCATTACCATATTCCTACGATTAAGCGACCAGTATCAGTCGGATAACTTTGGGACCACTCAAAAAACTGACACGGCAACATACCCCAAAAAACTATAATTGGAAGTAAAATTTCCTAAATTTAATCCACACCCAGCAAGTCGACTAAAAAGACATGTGGCAGGAATTGTTATCTCACCAGACGCTTACGGCAAGAGAATACAAAAAAATAAGAAATAAATCAGGTGCACGTAGGCGTAGGAGCAGTGACACGTGTGGCTTTCAAAATATGAGACGTCTACATTTAAAGATGTGACGCCAATGATGAGGACAAGTCTCTCATCATATCGATGAGATTTTGGTATCAATATTTCGCAATAGCAGAGCATCTAGACTTGACTATTCGATGGTGAAAAAATACCAAAGGATGTAAGGAATAGAGAATACCAAATAATAATACCGAATAAAAATACCAAAGGATGAAGGAATAGAGATGCTATTTCGGCGCCGTTTAGCTTATTCAAAACTTTTTTTATCATTTCGCCGAATTCATCGCAACCGACCATGTTAACAGGGATGCCGACTTACAAAAAATATTGGGGGGGCCCAAACCGGGGATCTAGCCCCGGAAAATTTTATAACTAGCGAGTTTTAAGTTTTTAAGCATTTTAGAAGAGTTATATGATCAATATTAGAACCCTGATAACTCGAATCTTGATATCTGGACACCCCGGGGAAAATCGACAAGCCTGACACATTTTTTCCTAACACCCATAGCGAATTTTTGAGGGGGCTCGGGCCCCCTGAGGCCCCATGGAGTCGGCGCCACTGCATGTTAATTATTAAAGTGTATATACCTTGGCCAAAGAGCAAACAATTACTGTTTGGTCTTGATATCACCGCCGAGTTCGGCACAGATTGAGAAAAATAGGTTTAGAGAGCTTATAAATTGCAGTTTCAACAAGTTTTAACATCACCTCGTTCCACCAAGCATCTACCACTGGATGTTTCGACTTGATTTTTCGGCGTTGTTCCTGAGAGATCCTTTTTCCTCGTCGGGTACGAGGCCTCGGGCGTTAGCTCCGGAAAGAGAGAGTTTTGTCGGTGAGTGATCCAGACGACTCTGGGCGTCGCTGTTGGTCCAGCCCGCGGCGGAGAGAAGAGTTGATCAAAGAACGCGTCTTGCGACATCCCTTGGTCACTTGGTCAAAGAACTTCCGCCTGAAACGAGCACGAAAGATATTTGGGATCATGGGAGAGCTGGCCTCCAGTTTGAAGTCACACGGGGGGCGAGATTTATTACGAAGATTAAATTAAAAACATTTTATAACTGATGATTTCAGGCTTAACTTTGTGAAACGCTTCCGTTATGGAAAATCAAAGGATAAAATTTGTTAGGTTCACCAATATTTTTGAAAAAGCTCGACCCGGGTTTTATGACGTAACTGACCTGGCGACGTAACCATGTTATGAAACCCGGGTCATGCCTCTTCAAATATATATTGGTGAACCCAGAATATTTGTCTCTTTTATTTTCCTTAAAAGCATTGATTGATATCTTTGTCTTGGTTTAGATAAGGGTGCTAAAAAAGGAAATAGTTACAGATTAAACTGAATATGTAATTACTTAAAAAACTAATGTAGGTTGTATTCGCTAAAGGACTTTTTTCATGACCAGCCCAACCCAATATGAAGCTAAGCACTTGCAGACAATAAAATGCATACATAACACTAAGTAAATATCCAGTTATAAATGAATTTCTAGTTTTTATAATGTATGAGAATAAATTATCCCAAGCCATTCTTCCCAAATCTAATTCCTGTGATACTACGCGAAACACATTGCGTCTCATTTCATTCCAAAATAAAAAATGCTGCAGTTTATAAATGAACTACGTATCCCACTATTATATTCAATGTAATATTTTTACGCCACAAATTGCCTATCCCCAACGCTGCAAATAACTAAAAATCCCTATCACCAACTAAAATCAACCTCCGAACTAGGATAAAAGGTAGACCGCCAAGCAATAGAAGTTCCCGTCGTTTCATCACTAGTCGTTGCCGACATTTTATTGCTTCATCCACGTCTTTTAGTGTGAAAAATAGTTTTAAAGGATACGCCCATGACCGACAAGCCTTACGATGACTTCGACGGATATATGACGTTCATCAATCTTACCGCAGGTATTTTTTATAATAATAATAATAATACGTCTTTATGTGGCGAGATTGGGACAAGAAATTCCCATCTTCCGTCTTACCCCTAAAAAATTCGAAACAAAAGTTCGCCCGAACAGGGACTTGAACCCTGGACCCTCAGATTAAAAGTCTGATGCTCTACCGACTGAGCTACCCGGGCTGTTGTGAGTCAAATATTTGTATTTTATCATATCCATCTATCCACACAATTTGTCACTAAAAATCGTTCGAAGGACAAGTGTATGAATGTGTCGAGAAAGGACCCACAGAAAAGAGTCAAAAATTGGCAATAAAACGCAAATTGATGAAGAAACTGAGCGTGTGTTTTTGTAACTCTGGTTTTCGTACCGTACTTTTGGCTTACTTTAGTCATTGCGTCCCAAGCAATTCTAAGAGCCACATATTTGAATTATTCTTTGAATTATCAGCCTTCACTGCAGGAACTTTTGAGAACTACCGTTATGAGCAGTATTTTGTTGTATACCGTTCAAAAATCCCATAAGACACTGTATTTCACCGAAGAAACACATTACTTCCGTTCCAACCCCGAAAATGATGGCAATTCTACTGTCACAATTCTAATCGGGTACTTTAATTCCAAATGTCTTCTCATGACGCACCAATGATAGAAATATTATTTCAATAATTCACAGTACTCTATGCTAAAATCAAACTTATCATTTCCCTTAATCGTTTGTTAACCTTACTGTATAAATCTTGCATTGCATGAAATTCGCGAAGGACATTTAGGACTACAGGTGACCCTATTTTACTTCATTGCAAACTCATTCATGCACACCTGCATAATACCCTGCGAGCCTCCCCTAGGGTGTTTGGCAGCGGGTGATCAATCATTAACATGCAGAGCGCAAGAGGACCGCCACATGCACCCAGCACGGTCATAGAAATATTACACAAAATGGCAAAATATTTTAATGCAAAGACAAAACTTGACTACGGTTTTTAATTCTTAAAGCAAATCCATGAGCGATTGGGACACTGGAAATAAATATTTAAAAAAAACAAATTAAAAAAGGAGAAAAAAGAGACAAACGAAGAGAAAATTTTCCGTGTATTCCATATTAATGCATAAGCAAACTTCAAAGATCATCATCATAAACGCACTGAGCAAGAATATTTTTTGTAAACGTGATACATGCTCACCCAATAATTAAGAGGGGATAACAATTAATCATGAAAGTCTGGACCAAAATTAGGTATTTTCGTCGAGTGGAAAAGGATACAAGGACCTTTCGGGAGGCCCCGGGCTCTTCAGTCTTCACGCACACCCGAATGTTCCATGCGTGCACCGAGGCCTTGCATAATCCCTTCGGAACACAGAAGACCAACCCACCTTCACGAAATCACGTAATCCTTCATGCCCCACCCCTCAGCAAGAGTTCATTAGGTTTGCCGGGCACGCTCCGTTACCAAAGCCCCACTCCTCTGTCGTGCATCCAACTTTTCATTCAGACATTGCTGTCGTACATGGGTAATTTTCCCTTAACTTGCGCGCGGCCTACGCCCGACATTGGGTTAAAAAAAAACAATCGTTTTCGCGAATGGGTTTGGAGAAAATTCATGACACATATCCCGCGGGCGGCGCACGCGCAGATTTTACCTTATATGATGCTATAGGGGTGAGGGCAGACCTTTAGATACTTAGGCCAACTAATGGCCGCTGCATGACGTCCTTACAGGGAGCAACGCGGCCTTTGTCGCTACCAAACTCTGAACCACAACAATACGTAAGGAACGAATACTGATAGGCCTGCGCAGAAAAAATGCTTAGACTGCTACTGACTTGCAACTTCTCCTACTGAGTAAAATTCAATATTCAGCCTTTTTCGAGCATATTTAACTTTACAAAAATGTGGAGAGATTCACAAAATTTCAGTTTTTTTAGTAGAAGATGAAACGATAAGACCAGATTGATGAGATTCGACCATTCACGTTTGGTAAAATGAGCACAGAGACAATGATACAAGCAATTTGGATTATTAGAACTCATTCTTCCCATAATATTCATCTATGCATAGCAAAAACATACTTTACAAGACTTCAGCAATCTAAAAATGCATTTGAGATCTTATCTATATTTTACCCATGCATTTTGTAAAGCAGAAATAAATAGAGCTTCAATCTCGCACAATTAAGGGTGTTCAATATCTAGAAATTGATGTAACCCTAAAATTGAGACCTTTCAATAATTATTTACCAAGCATTGCGAAGAACTGAACCACTTAAACAATTAAAAACCGTACTAACGAAACCATCTTTAAAACCTGTAACAGCGAATAATAAAATGAAACTATCACGCGATGGTAAAAATCACGAAAATGACTCAAAATGTCCACTCAAGATCTGATAGAATGGAAAACAAGATTGAAAAAATCAATAACTCAGCAATGGAGAAGGTGAAGGAGAATAGTGAAACAACTTTTACCCGAAGGCGTCGCCCTGAAAATTTTTCGATGACGGTACCTACATATAAGCCATAAATACTGGATGTGAAACTAGGTTCTTTTGGAAAGATTTGCACCAGATGCAATCAGTAACTAAGCCAACCGCCAATTATTTCCATAACGGTTCTTCATCTAACCCAAGATACAAACTTTAATGGTACCAAGTGTTACGTATGGTATTACGTAATCCCAAGCAATAACTAAATAACGCTCAGCGTAAGAATGCGCCGAAGACAGAGTAAAAAGAAAACATTTTCTGGCAGGGGTGTGCTTTAGAAAGTTTTGGGAACAACACATCTGACATAATTTATGTCCCGTATGACTGCGATGAAAGCGAAGAAAAATCACGTCACATTTATTCCCAGTGTTTTTTTTCAAAATGCTTTCACCAATTAATTTCATGCAACACTAAATATCCACAGCACCGGAAAACGAAGAGTAAGATCTCATTTCAGGTTTCCCCTCCACACTCACTTCCGGAGACAAGACACTCCTTATACCCAACCCTCTCTCCCACAGTTTGGAACACACGAAGTCCACTCACCGAATTCCCTCCGAAAAACCCACGCCCACCCAGTTGGACCAACCCTATGAACGGACCGCATAGAGGGTCGATACGATCATAAAATTTCCAACCCCTGGAGCACAATGCGTGGGCCCTAACAGAACCGTCAATTATCTTGTCGATTCAAGGATGAGAGGTCTTACTTCAACAGGACAGGAGTTTAGGTGCAGCACGATGCCTCTTGCCAGATTCCCTTCGTTTCGTAAGGTCGTAGGCTTTACAGGCGTACGCTATTGGCGGCGTTCACTCCGGGTATCTACATCTACATACTACTCCCCAAGCCGCCTAAAAGGCATGTGGCAGGGGTTTCTAGGACACCAACCGTTTACAAATGAAAAGCAGATGCTCAAACAAATTCAGACTAGCATTTATTAGAGCCCTTAATGGTTCGGTGGAAAATCTATCCTTTCGGCAAAATATCTCTATTAATTCATTGCTTCTATCGGTCCTGGAAATATAGATGAGCTCAAAGGCGATGTTCTCCGTGTCGCTCTTAAGAAATGTATTATCAATAGTTTTAATTATGCACATGGGTATAGACCTGTGCACCGATGCGCCATCAATAAGGGCAACTGGTTTTACCGACTGGTCCAACTTTATAAGTGCAAAGTTTTACACCAACGATGAAATTCGCTATGGAAAAACCATTTGTCTTACCCAGGATTCGAACACAGATTGCCTTTTTGACAAAACCTTGTTCGGTTAACCAAGAGTAAGGATCGCCTTTGGAGAAGATGGTGGTGTAGTATACCTGAACGGCAGTTGAGAGACCCGAGTTCGAATCCCGGATAAACCAAACCATTTCTTCGCGAAAATTGTATGTGGTGCTTATATTTCTACAGAAATTTCGGCCTTAACGATAAATTGCGGGTGAAGTCGTAAAGTTGTGCCACTCCCTAGACCCCAATTATTTCTTTGAAATAATTCCCACTCCCTGAATACGTTTAATTTTCTACCTTATAATTAACAACCGTAAACATTAGTATGTATCTCAAATCTCTCCCATGCCCTTAGATAATCAGTCGCACCACGGCACCCTGGCCGAAGGCTGAATAACTAGGCTTGTAAAAATGATGGAATATGCTCCTTCTCATCTCTCCCTCCTAAATCATGAATAGAATTTAAAAAGGTGGTGCGTGCCGTTACTATTCTTGACAAGCATAGTCTATCAGCTCTAGAACAGTCGGCATTTTACTTTCAACCTCATAGCCCCAATCCATCAACACACTATAACCATAAAAGCGCCGCGAGTAATAAATTGCGCTTGTCAAACAGGCACACGCTTAACAGCAAGCCTGAACCTTAATAGCGAGACTGTTTCGAAGAAAATTGTTTTTTCAAAAGCCCAACATGGGGGTAAGCATTTTAACCACTCTCTGAACAGGTCATTTATTTCAGTAACTGGAGTACCACCTTGTGTGATTGATTTTAATTGATTTTCTCCAAATATCTCAGCAGAAAATTTGAACAATTCGTCGAATTACCTCGCAAGCGAAAGCTGGTGAATGGGCTATGAGGCAGCATACTAAACACCTTCTAATATTTCAATAGCACGGATATTTCTAGGAAAATAACATACAAAACTTTAAGACGTATGAGACTTATTTGGAGGTCCAATGAAGCTTTGAACTATGGCTTAACTCTGCAACTTCAGAGTAATATCAACTTGTAAAAATAGGTAAAATTATTTACGCACAATATATTGTAAAACTGTAAGATGTACTCGATGAAACCAGTGGAATTGTCATTTAACACGAAATAATTTACGGATGGAGAAATAATTCGGGAGTATTTTTGAGAAAGAATAGGTAACAAAAACACCTTCGAACTACGAATGACACCATTATGAAACAATGCGAAATAAGTTAGCGATAAAAAAATTGTCATCAAAATGGAGATCATTAAAAATTTTTCCAAAGGAAATATGATCATTTAATAGCTATAAATTTTTATCGTATTTTCATCAGCGAAAAAACAGCATTCATAGAAGTTACAATTGCTACAAACTGATTAGAATATAAAATTATGAGTTGGAAGTAAAACTTATTTTCATAATGGTGTGAAAAATGTGTTGAAGATTAGACAATGCTAACAAATGAAAGATAACTAATTTTGTGCCAAAAATAGAATATATTTGCGGATGGAATCAAAAAGATTTTTGTAAAAACGTCCAATGTTGATAAGTAATAGATTTTCTATTCCAAGGAAAGATGATCAAATGGCTAACTGAATGGCTAACAGGGCCCTCTACTAATTCGATCTCATAATTTTGAACAGTCCTACCTCGGACCTTGGCATGTGGCAAGTTGAATAAAAATTACACAAATGAGAGCGTGTAGAGAAAGAAAGGGGGGTAATAACTCAACGCTTGTGGAAGGGGGTCCTTAAACAAATCACCAAGATAGAGCGTCTCAAGCCCTCTCGTTCCGCGGTTACGAAACAGGATCCCACACGGGTTGGGGGTGGGGGAATTATAACACGTCCGGATTCTAGGAGCAAGCAACGAAACTTTCACCGCGAATGCTGGGGCATGGAGAAATTGAGGAGGAGGAGGTGAAACAGCCCTCTCCCCTACAACTTCCTCAGCTCATATTAACTTTTTCTTCATCTAGATCCAGAGCAACTCAGACGTAGCCGTTTCGCCCTCTCAAGAAAAAAATATCTCGTATTTTTCTTTCAAATTTCTTAAGTAATTTTGGAGAGTGCGGTGTCCAAGTGAATTCACGCAAAAAAACTAGGTATTTTGAAACAGTGAGATTCTAAACTTCAGAGTTGTTACAGGATTAAATAAATAGTTGACAAATGAACTGAACGTCATCTCAACAAAAATACACCTTGATTTTTTTTAATGGTTCAAGTAATTTTGGAGAATGCGGTGTCCAAGTGAATTTATGCTAATAAAATGTAGCATTTTGAAATGGAGAGATTCTAAAATTCAATGTAGTTACAGAATTAAATAAAGAGTTTCCCTCTCAAGGAAATAATAACTCTTTTTTTTTACTTTTTACGTAATTTCGGAGAGCATCCGGTGGCTATGTGAATGCAAACAAAAAAATGACCATGTTGAAACTAAATGTGTCCTAAATTTAGTGTACGTACAGACTCGACTAAAGATTTGGACCCATATTTCTTTTTTCCTGATTTTTGAGGGAACCCAACCAAGTCCGTTTCAAACCGAAGCTTTTTCTCCCTCTCGAGAAAAAGTGCCTTATTTTTTCATCTTCTTTCATATTTTTGGGGAGAATGACGGCTGAGTAAATTGACTTATAAGAATTGGAGATTTTAAAAGAGATAAAGCCTTAACTTCGGAGTTGGCACAGATTTGAGTAATGAGTGTAACCACCGACAATTTTATCCCATGTTTTTATTCTTGATTTGAAAGAAAAACTTAACAAACCGATAACCATAGTAAAATTTGTAAGTAAATTAAGAACGGCAAAAATCCACTTGGGACATGGCATAAATTATTTATATTTAGAAAATTTTATAGGTATTAGCACTTATGTGGCGGCAAAATGTGGAAATAGCTCATTGAAATTTCCACATCTTGAATCCAAACATGAAGTGTTGGTCAGAATATAGATTTGATTAAGGATTTACTCTTAAGAAATAAATATCTTAAAATATAATTAAGACTGACATACACTCCTGAGAGAAAATAACCAAGCTCTTCATTGTCCGTAATAATTTACGAACCGAATAATTATTTCAATTTTCCACACTATTCCCAATAAAGCACAGGGTGTTTCAAGATGAATAGCGGTATTTTAACGCTATATTAAACTTAAATTACATATATGAATGGTACATCATATGAAAGAGCGGCTCAAACAGTTTTGTTCGTTGCCAACAATTGCACCCAATTTTTCCGCCACTATCCGTTAGAGAGCAATAGATGTTAGTACACGAGGGACACTAATCAAGATTTGGGAAAAACTCGTATATCGTCATGGCGTGTGTTGTGTGGCGAATGACTCTCACATTGAAAACTTATGGGCTTTTAATTTAAACATTTTGAGTTGCTCTTACATTTGTGGAGGGTGAGAAGGCAAGGGGCACTAAGTATATTATTCTTCCAGAGTTAGGAACAAAAATTAGGTACTGAAAACAAAGGAGACCAACTATATTTTATTCAGTAAGCATTTGATTAGACATTCCATGTCCACACAGTATAGACACATTCGTATCACTTGGCCACTATGTATTTGTATATTTTTTTTATAAATTACTGTAACTAACTCTGTTTAGAAAGAAAATCACTTGTACCCCTTGGCTTCTCACTCACTCATTTGGTATATGCTTTACAGTCGTAAGTTCAATGCAATAAATATTATAAAGCGCCATAACACAGCAATTCATTTTCATGAAAAATACACAAAGAAAATATCATTCGCCTTGACCAGGAAACGAACCCGGATCCCCCGATTTCTGGTCAAGAGCTTTAGCCAGTAGATAAGCTACCAAGGCGTCATTCTCCCCTGTGGAAATTTGAGGACTATACCGGACAATTTTTTCCCTTTTGGATTTTTCGCACAAATTGTGCATTGTGGGTGACTCCGTAAAGATATACTGTGGCTACTCCCGGTATACTTAAATAATTCATTTTCAAACACCCTTAATCTTCAGTAACCGGAATACAGTAGGAGAATGAAGAAAACATGTAGAATAAAGGAAGTGGAGGAAAAGGAGAAACCACTACGCCCGCCGAAGCAATCCTAACGAAGAGCAATGGTGCCACTGCGTGATCGATTCCGTCATCGGGTTCGCTACGTAACCTACGCATTACGCATTCGCACCTGCCGAGCGCGGCTGTAAGAGGAATGCCGTCTCACAAGAGAGAGATAGACACAAACACAGCACTTCCCCCATAACTCCCGATCTTTCCAAAAGGGTCTGCGTTGCCCAACCGACGCATTAATCAGGAAATCACTGTCGAAAGTCCGGGATCGCATTACGGGCGGCCGGGTGCTTATGCAGGGCGGGCTGGATAGGAGAACGCCTAGCTTAGATCCCCGTGTGTGCCCTGAGGCGAACGCAGCGGCGCTTCGGGGAAGAAGTGGAACGGTGACATTGGGAAAGCTGTGTATTCATAAGCGGGATATGGAAAACAGGCGGGCGGAAAACGCCCATGGCAAGAGTTTCAAGCGTGGCTCTCGATACACACTTTCATAAGAGCACGGGATGCTAAAATCCCCGTTTGATATCCGTGTCACGTTGCGGAGTATGTTATTTGACTATGCGGGTTTTGCGAGGGTAAATTCGTAATACCAATAGAAGGATGTAATCATTCTTGGAAAATAAAGCCGACGATTAGAAACAAATTTGCACCCGATATCTGGAATATGGCTGCAGATTATGGAAATCACTAATGATTTGGAATCAATTTAGCACTGGCGACATTGGACAACGATAAATGATAATATTTACAGCTTCAGCCGAACTAAATATTTTATTTTTTACTTAATAACCTTTGCACATGTTGATGAAAGTCGACTCATACGTACAGCTTCACCCGAACTAAAGGTTTTACTTTCTACTTAATATTCTTTATATATGTTTATGAGGGTCGGCTAAGACATATCACAATATCTCTCACTTACCGTGAACGAAGTTTTTATACCGCTCATAACAGTATTATCTTCATACACTTAAATGAGTGTCAACTAAAACTTTGATTGCGGGAAATATAATCACGGTAAACCATGATATCTATCTGTCTGGAAGGTTACCGTTTACTTAATTGCGTTCGTCAATAGTAAAACCTTTCCAATCATCACTGAAAACATGATCTCCTGGCAAGTTTACATGTCTTTAAAATCCAAAAGCAGTCTAGCCAACTTTTTGCAGAATTTCGAGGCAAGACTTGCATCAAATAACGAATTAAGTCGCAAAATACGTACTATCTGAAATACGTTGCGGAAGTTATACCTCAAAGATTGAATGACTTTAAAATGACGATACAATGAGACGAAGCCGATCATCTCAATAAAGTTCACATCGGATTTAACATATTCATCGTACCTTTCATCGTTTTAAATGGCCGATAGCAATAATTTAGAAACTAGAACAACCTATGATGGATATAATAAATAAACTAAAGATCTCATGTTTTAAGGTGAACAACGCAACAATTATGACCAGTTCTGTCTCTCTAACTAATTGTAAGTAAAATCTCAGAGAAAATGATTATTAAGCTGCTTGCTTGCTTCGGGAGGTAATAATTTCTTATGAATGGAATAAAATATTGATCAAAAATGGGAATTCATTATAAAATGATGATTTAACTGAGTGGGTATAAGGCAACAAACGTAACCATGGAGCCACGAAAGATTTCTCGTCTCGACCCACAGATACGTAACCATAGGGGGTCCGTTAGGCTCTGAGTGATGAAGAGGATGGTGTATTGAATCAAGACACAGAGAGAGAAATCAAATAAGGCTTCGTGGAAGGTAATGGCGAAAAAACATCAAAGATGAGCCTCTGACAACCTAGGTCTATATATTAATTCCATGTATTACATAACAGCCACTAATACAATAATTTTACCAATGATTATAGATCCCTACCAATAAACCGGTTGCGTAAAAACTCTTTCAGAAAAAAAATTCAGACCGCTGAACTAAAACTAAAAGCTGTTTTTTCCAAGAGCACGCCAGCATTTATAATATATAATTTTTTTAAGTCTTTACCTCTTTACTGCTTTTATCATTACTAAAATCAGCCACTATTAAAATTAAAGTATAATCATGATTTATCATTGTTTTGGCAATTCACAATTCTAAATCGTCCTTGTAATTCACTGATTTTATCGTATTTTTCGACAAGTTTGGAACACGTATGAAAGTAGTGTTTGGGTCCAAATCGTAAATTGCCGATATATTTGCTATGTCTGAAAAAGGAAAATAAGCCATTCATAAGCAAAAATTAATGTGCAAAATAAGATTAAATAGAGCTTACCTAATTCACTTGTAATTACGAGGCAGACCTCCTGAAGCTACTTCGTTCAAGTTCTTCCTGTCTATGGGGAAACTTGACCATGTTTAGTGACCGACGGTGACGATTTCCTCTCCGATTATAAATCCAGATTGAGAGAACGGTCTTCCTTTCGGGAAACCAACAAAACCTGTTATCGTGTTTGATTCTTTAGAATTTTTTTGTACTGATTTCCTATTTTATATGGGCAGAAAATAAAAACGCACGACTAGTTATGTAATTTACACGTGTGCCCACCGATAGAAAATGGTACAAAAAAAAGCCTAGCCCTATTCTTCTAGGTAAGACTTATGGTCAATAAAATGAAATTAATATTTTACGACCAGCCTTTTGAATTTTTTTCTTCTTCGCTGAGGATTTTAAATTATAATGGCTAAAGAGAGTTTATTCCGTCGAACATAAAGTTTTTACAAGGAAATTTCATGGCTTGACGGACAATACTATCGTCCTCAATTATAATTCCACACCCTAAGGAATAAAAATGCATTTTCTTAACGCTGTCTCTGAAAGATAATGTATTGGCCATAAATCAATAATAACTCCTTCAATGATGTAAGTGGGCATTTGACTTACTAAAAAAATTCAAGTATGATCATCCAATTAAATGTTTGCATGACCGTGATGTTCTGGCATGTTGGTCCGCTGGTATAATTACCAGATTAAAGTCCAAGTTCCTCACACAAAAGCCAAATGATGAAATAACAAAAATTAGATAGATAATGTAACGCAAGAGTGACTGTAGAATGACAAAAAACTCAAGTTACAAATAATTGTGCAATTTTGAACAGCAAAACCAAACAGAAATGATAGTAGTTATAACAAAATATCACAAACATGAGGTAATCTGGATCTAGATACGGCTAGGTTAATGAGTAGCTATTATAACTGCTATTATAAATTCCTCTCCAAAAAATACTCAACACTTCCCAGGATAATTTCCCTGGTTTATCTTTATTTAACAATTAATTCTTTCCAAAAAAAAGTATACCTATCACAAACATGTATATCTCTGAAATTAATCGATTTATCCTTAGTCAATTTACAGAAAATACAAAGAGAAAAGTCAATAAAAACCATTGAGTAATATAAAAGCCCTAAAATAGAAGCATGACATTCCTCGATTATTCTGTAACTTGAAATGAAATTTTATGATTTCACGACGGTATCTCAAATAAGTAGCATGAAGCAATATTAAACGTTTTTACTATCTGTCCACTTCTTTAACTGTCGATGACTACAACAGCAACGCGTATTAACTATGAAAATTCTGTAACCATCAATATTATGGGAAGTGGACAATACGAAAGAATGTTATTTCGATTCCAATGTTTTTCCATTACATCTTGCCTAAAACTCTTAATCTTATCAAATAAGCAGATTTTAATATCAATTTATCGATAATATAACTATCACATGGGCCACGTAAATATTGCGCTCTTCTGGTGAAAGCCATTACCAGGGAAAATGATTTACGTCCTAGTGAATGCCTCACAAATCAGGCCAACGTTTAACTTTACTGAATTAAGCAAGCTATTTTTTCATCAAAGAGCTAAGAACCACGCGTTAAGGCAATAAAATTTCACTGATCGCATACCTATAAAATATAACTTCATACACAGCAGGGCGCCGATGTTAAAATACGCTTACTAAGCGTTAAGGATGCCTATCAAATGATTTAGCATTTAGAAGTCGAGATGGTATTGAATTAAAGGCAATGATACGAAACACACTCTGGTAATCTTATGAAGAGGCATACAGTCATAAACTGATATAAATGTAATAAATGTAATAAATGTGTCATAAAAATGAACCGCTAACATTATTATTACAACCGCTAACGCTATTACATAATTATTTTGACCCTTATTATAAGTATAAAATTTAATTTCATTCCTTTTCAATTGATGAATAGAACTTACTTTTCAATCACTTGGGTAGCGCTACTCATGAAAATCCAGGCACAATACATTTGATTTTGCATTAAAAAGTTTGTTATTCTCATTGGACCACATTTATAGGAACAAAAAATAGGGTAGCCGGGCAGAATTTTATCTGGGAATGATATAATCATGCATTCCATTTTACGCGTATTTTTTAGTGAGAAAGAATAAAAATCTACCTTTGTTCGGTATTCCCTTTTTATCCTACACTGAGACATCTGCCGAGCCAAAAATTAGTTTAAACATTGCTATCTCGTTCAGATGAACGGAATTACTCATCCTTGTGTGAGCAAGCAGTGTCCTGAAATGTAGAAGATTTAGTGCTTATAAATGCTTAGCAAACCATACATTTTGGGTCAACCAAAACAGTTCACTAAAAAATTATGCTAGGTCACTGTGGACCAATTAACGAAGAGAAAATTTCTCTGATGATATTTTAGACCAATTCATCCCTCAACAAAAAAAGTTTAAAAGCTGAGTCAGACTCATAATTAAAGTAAGTGCTGAAGAAATAAACGAATGCATATTTTTTAGGGTCTGAAGAACACATATTAACAGTGACTTTTTTCATAGGTACTGAAATTAAGATTTCGTATACAAAATAACTTCAGAGTAAATGAATGCTAAATCACAAACCTTTATGGTGCCAAATTAATCAAATTTCATTTAATATGACAATTCCAGAATACTGAACGTATCACGTTGAGCAACTAGATTCAAAAGTGGGAAAAAAGTGGCTACATTGTAGTCACTAACTGAGAGGTCATATTGGTAAAAAATTTACCCCACTATTGACCTCCAGGTGACCAAAAAAGTTATCAGTCAATGAAAAAAAAGATTTCATGTAGCTACAAAACAGATTTAGAACACAACTGAACAGAAATCAAATGTGCGAGAATGTTAGTCGATATAAATATGAGGGTGAGTAATATTTTTCACAAAACACGCTAAACCAATTGCAGGGAAGATGACGGAGGAAAATATTGAAATTGCTTTAAAAATAGTTTCTAAACTATCAAATTTTAGTACATTATTTCATTTTTTAGCCATCCCAGCTCTTTTCTAGTATCATACTACCATTCACCGCTCTCAGAATTAATGCTATACCGCAAGAATTCGCGTAACAAACAAAGGTAATTTAAACCAAGAGCCTTACCACTGCCACTCTGAAGCACCGCCTTAATAGAAGTGGCAAATTCACTGGCAAGGGCAGGCATATTTTTTCAGCCCAACCAATCCTTTTTCCCTCCTAGCGTGCACGTAGATAAGCGTGCTGTGCGCGTAATTACTTCACTACTATGCTGTAACGAATGATTTCCATAAAGATCCCATGACACTAACTCGAAAAGCATCGTCTAAGCCCCCCGCCCAGCTGATGGCAAAGTCAAACACCAGCTTCATCTCTTCCAACAGCTCATTCTCCTCAACCGCGAATAGACGCGATCACTTCTCAAGGCAATCAAGGGCCACTCGTGCCGTTCGAGGTTGACACATTGCGGAGATTTCAACGATCGCTGCAGATGGAGAGCATCTTGCCCGGCGGCAACGACTAACCGATAGGAGCAACTTACGGTTCATTCCAAAATTTAAATCACTATTCTACAGAACCTACTTCCGACCTCTGAAATTTTGTTTCATTTTGATGGCTTTTGTTTTATATTACACATACTCTTTTGCTGCTGTAATTATTCATGAAGTTATTATTCGTTTATTTACATTTCCCACTATTTTCATGATACGATTTACAATTGTATAAATATATGCTACATATTTTTCAAAGGATATTATCCTAATACAATAAATGTATCCTTATCATTCTATCAAACGAATTTCCTCATACCGGCCAATCCTAAAATTGTAAATTTATATCATATTTTTTCTTCCGTATATTTTTTAGACGATATCACTTGGTGTTTCTTTGTTATTATTGGTTTGTTTGAAGTGGGCTATGCCCCAGGCTTTAAAGGACATGAACGAATGCGGTAAGATCAGTGACAGGCATTATGTCATTCTGAAGTGTCGATATTGCTTGGCATAGCCCTCAGGGCACAGCATTCATTCCTAGAATATGCAATAACGAACACGAGTTGAAAACAGGCCGAGGCTTCAATGCGCCTTCATGCAAACCTATCTCCTTCGGTTTCGCCACACTCCCTTCAACCAGGGCAGGCTTCAGAGTTACCAGCGCTCCACGCCCTGGGCCGCACCCTTGTGTTTGGAGCTGCCGTGTCTAACCGGCCCCGCGGGGGGGCGCGTAACTTATAGCAGGCGGAAACATCGCCGCGCCGCGACAAATGGGAGCGGTACAGTGAAGAGTGCGGGGTAAAATGCAGCATACGCACGGCGCGTAAGTGAAAGTGATAAACACTGCGTGCCCGCCATTGCTTTTCGCTCCATTATCTCTGTCTCCCTCTGCAATCAAACTGGCCACAATAACTCTATCCGTCACACTCCTCGCCTCGTCTGGCACGCTACTATTGGAGGCGGCGGTGAGCGCATAACGGTAACGTTCGTATTAGCCAAGCTAGCGACCTCGTACATTTTTTTTCCTATCCTTCGCCGCCTTCACGGCGTGCACCTAACTCCTCTACCCCTCCATAGAAGCTAGTTACCGCCGCCAATCAAATGGTGGGCGGCCGGCCTCAAGGCGGTGGGCTTTTAAAGTGATCATTGCGTTCACGAGAGCGCGTGGTTGGCAGAATGGTTCGCTTCGTTTGCTCAACATCCTGGAGGGCTTAAGACGCTCTAAGCTACGCAAATGGGTGGGATTAAAAACCGCAGCCTTAGAGCTTCAGCTGTAATAAACGCGCTTGTATTACGGCGTGCATTACGGACGTTGGTCCGATGGAAATTATCTCATAACTTTGATTTCAGTCAACGCACGCGTTCGCGTGCTTATAAATTTGCGCACCTGTGTGCACACTATAGGATTATTCTAAGTGCCTACCTTCATATAAAATGTAACATTTTAACTCGAGTTGAATTGACAATAAAAATGTCTTCTTTCAACGTCAGGCCTAGTTAAATAGGTAGTTTGCATTTTATACTGATTCATTTTATAACAATGGCCTTACAGTGTAGACTAATATATTTCCATTGGATGCTAAAAGCCTTCCATGTACGATGTTGATGAGGCTAATGGATTTAAAATTAATTAAATAAAGGACTTCGAGATAAAGGAAGGTCCAGAGAATCGAAAAAAGATATTTAATCACTAATTGTAAGCCGTTGAACATATGTTGGCAATTGCTTACGGTTTTTGGATACCCTAATTTAATTAGCTCTTTATATATTTGAACGAATATCAAGAAACAAGGGCATGGGTTTACCAAGGATTTACCAAATGCTTTTCCCCGCGTTTCATTACTATCCAAAAGATTCTCAACACATGTATCACATTATTTAAGTGATTTCGCGATTAACTTACTTAAATTGCTTGCAACTTTAACTTCATTTAATTAGATCGTTTGTAAGCATGCACATTCTTGAATTCTTACAATTGCTTTCGTCTCATTATGAAGTACGATTATTCATCATGTTCAATCGATATTTAAGCCATCACCAAAAATAATACTTTCCAAAATAAGATGGCTTTACTAAGTTAAGGATATCGGTTGCACTGTTCATTCCTCCAGGAAAAGGATGTAAATATTTTGAACGTATAAGATGAACTATAATTGTGCAAATGTAAGAAGAAAAATGACGCTAACCCGCAAACAATCAGGTTCTTTTTGTATTTTAAATGCATGTGCTTGTGATTCAGTGCAAATAAGTGTTTGTGAGAGGAGTAACACGCGCCTCCAACGTATATGTAATCTTCAAATCTTCACACTTTCCGATTCTATTACGGCCTACTGCCTTTGGTACAAAACATTTTCATCTTAGGCTTGATTCTCCTAAGTATTCACGCCATCAACTTACACAAACGGTACTACAGTTTCAATCTTAGAACGCTAACATGTCCACGAACGCATTAAAATTGTGAACAAGTATCCAAATGCGATTGCTATTAATATAATACGTCACCAGTTTTTCTCGAGTAGAAATGTCATCGAAAAGTAATTTTTCCGAAATCAGGTCGAGTTAGAAAGGCAAATGCGTGGGCTGGTTGCATTTAAATTGCTCATAATTCACCTACAAACGAACGTTTTCTTAGTTTCACTCTATTTTAAAGATCAACAAGCAACTCTTGGAGAATGTGCTATCAGAGAATAATTCACCGGCAACACGAGAGAAAATCGATTCACAGAAATTGATGAGGTCACCGCGAAATAACTCATAGGTGGTTAAAATAATCGCTGCTAAAATAATTCTCGCAGCGTTGCGACAGAATTAGCCCCAGTCATTGATTAACTGTTTTCAGTCATAAATTGTACGGTGTTACGAGGTGACTGATATATACTTTGATAAGTAAATAAGCCGCTTAGTCTTTATATTAGAAAGCTTTATGTGTCTGTGCTAGATGATGTTGTCACATAAAACCATGTCATGCATCATTCAACATAAAAACATTCCTTTGGTTACATCATATAATAAACTATTAACAATTATTATTCATGGGAAATTTTTAATCTTATATTTTCCTCTCTCTTTACAGGTGAGTGAGCAACTCTTCCATGAGATCACTGAATAATGCGAGGTTTAGTAAAGAGAAGTAACTGGTGAGTTGATCTAATAATTGTTCCTATTCAACTGAGTTTATTGAGAGAAAATTAGGAGACTCCCCACGTAAACTAATTCCCAGATTTCTGTGGCTCATACTACCTAGGATGAGCGTGAACCATATTCTGATCTATAGAGGCATGTGAAAAGATTAGCTGATAGGAGAATTGAGTGGAGAGCTGCGTCAAACCAATCCTAGGATTGTTGACCAGTGATGATAATGATGATGATGTGAGGCATGTAGCATTAGGGAAAAATGCCTAAATATTTTAATGGCAGATAGGAATAAACTCATCAAAATTTCCATTAATTCAAGGTTGTTGACAATTGATACGGGTACTTCATTCGTTGCCTTGGTTTTCAAAAGTTGTAAAGTCCTAAATTTCTGAAAGCAGAAGCTGTGGATTATAAAATACGCTGTTGTAAACATTTTCACTCCCCGTATCCTAGAGACTGATATCCGTATATCTTCGGTAAAGCTCTCGAGGGTCTTTATAGCCATATTCAGAGATTTTTCTAGCCAGATGATGGTTAGTATTTCAAAGGGAATGAAAAAAAAACCTTTCTCCTTTGAAAACTGACCAGAATTCAAAATAAAACGTCAGGCAGAGTCCCAGACAGTACACAGTGTTCACCCGAAATACTCTCATTTTCGTATATTTTTGCTTAATTAATCCCCGTGGAACATGAAACGCGTTTGCAGAAAAGTTTCTCGGGTTTTCCACCGGTTGATGTCGTCAATGTCTTCCGACCTTTCGATCCGCGACTTGCTGATCATCCTCAGGGGATCTTCCGAATGCCGTTCTTCGAAATTTTTCCAGTATATATACACTCCATCCGAGGTCAGGTGTAACCTGATTGGTTCTGGCGTGTTGTGGTTTTCCCGCCATTTTTGTTGCATATAATGGACTTCAATATTGGTCTCCAAATGCCATGCCATACAATGGAAGGAGACGAAACTGCTATGCCGGGCACATAGCTACTGGGACCGCCTTGTCAAGGAACCCATTCAGATCCGCATCGACCGCAACAACTTCAACAGGGTACGGGCTTCCGAATCAGCAATGTCACGGATCGAAACGTCGGGAGATATGGACGACATCAACCGGTGGAAAACCCGAGAAACTTTTCTACAACTGATACGCCGGGAATACCTAACATCATACATGAAACGCGTTTCATTTTAACTATGACTCAATTCCACCGAGTCCACCCTTAGCTGCAATTGATCACTGATTGATGCATTGCATCACTGGTTCGTCAAAAGGATTTCCTCGTGGGGAAAGTGACAGATATGGAATCGACCGAGAGCCGCTTGTCCAGATATTAGACCGCGCGGCAGGCTGAGTGATCTTGGAACCCGAATTCGGACGAGATTCCATTTGGAGCCCTCGCCGTATCCCAAGAGTTGCACAACTGGAGAGTGTGCGGAAGGCATTAAGGAAACGTCCGAACGAGACCACGTCCAAACAAGAAGGAAGAAACACTCCACGGCGACCGCGCGAGGAAGAGAAATCGACGTGGTATAAGAACCTCGCGGCTAATTTAAACTGGAAGTCAATCGAATGGAACCGTATAAGGGGGAAAGAGAGGATTTTTTTAGGGATCGTTATCTAAAAAACGAGTACTGACCAAATAGTCAATACCTGATCGTGTAGCTAAGGCTCTGAGGCAGTCAAGATACTATCCAAGGGGGTGAGCGGATAAGGATATGAAAGACGGAAATGATGATTTACTTTGACAGATGCAAAGTAGTCACCTCAAGTCTTGTTCAAAACAACATATCGATGGCTGAGTTCTAACAACACGTATCTCAAAAATAGCAACTTTTCAGGAGAGCAAAAAGAAAGATTAATTTTTTTACGTGTACGCTAAAATTAAAAACCTAAAAGTTCATAAAACTGAAAAAGAAGCATTCATGCAAACAAAGAGTTGTTTTTTGCTTGTATTTTATTTTTTAAAATATTATTACACTTTTTTAAGCTAACTCTCTCAAACCGGCCGAATTTGAGTTACGTGTTGTCAGAACTTAACCATCGATGTATGAACTTGGGTGCAACCATTGAATTTAAAACTTAAAAAGAGCGCCTTTTGGTCAATAACAAATTAAAATGTCGTCATAAGAAGATCTTCCTCCAATTCAATTAAATAAAGATCTGTTGTAATTTTCCACACTTTTTACTTTGCTCAACCAGTTACAAAGTTTACACATCATTATCAAGAGTTGCCTAACGATGTGTAAACATTAAAACCGGTGGTGATGTTTGTATCATTACCATCAATGAATTTCCTCAAAGTGAACTTGTCAACAATCAAGCTAAATGAAGATCATTTTGCCCGAAGGTTAGAAACTCTTTCCGCTGATCACGTAATTCGGTACATCTTTTTATATATACAACCGAAATGAAATTTTATATTCCCTCCATTTTAGCATTATGAGCACTCCAACCTTTTGCAATAGTTTTTTCCCGTTGACAAGCACATAATATTAGAGCCACACTATATTTCCAGGTCCGATAGAAGTGATAAATTAAGAGAGATGTTTTGCCGAACGGATAGATATGCGAATTCGTTTTTCCCCCGAACCATAAAGGACTTTAATAAACGCTAGTCCCAACTTCGTTTGAGCACTTAATTTTTTTTTTTAGCTGTAAACGGCTGGTGTCCTAACACCCCCTGCCACACGCCTTATAGGCGGCTTGCGGGGTATTATGTAGATGTAGATGTAGATGAAGCAATGTCGCTAAATTTTACAGGCCATTGCCAACGAACAACTCCTAAAATTACGCAATGAATTCTCATTAGACAGAGGCGATTATGTTTTCTTCAAAGGAAGCAGATTATTTCATCGTGAGCAAACCACGCATTCGCGGCTAGAGAGATTGCTGACAAAGAAATGATTATTAATTTATGAGAGTTCAATGACTGACTCAAGCTTCTCTTAAGAATAAAACTAAAAATTCCATATGTGATGCCAAAAAGACAAACGTAACATGGGAATTAGGCAGAGGTTTTTTAAAGAAAGGCTTCTCTCTCATGTGGTATTTAAATATATCCCTCTAAACTTTGGAATCAGCTATTAATATCTTCATCAACAGAAAACAATAAGGAATAGAGAAAGTACAATTTTAGGAGGAGAAGAGTAGCTGAAAAGCAGTGATCAGCCCTACAAGAGCAATTCACGTCATCTACGCAAGGTGTGAGGGCGACGAATTTCATAATTGTTATGATTATAATTCATATAATTTACAAACAAAGACATACAAAGTGTAAAGGCCGTTTTACACGGTACACGGAATTGCGCAATCTGACGTACGTGCAAAGGCGCAATCAAAATTGCGTGAATTGCTAGAACACATGCGAGAATGCGTGGATGCGAGACGGCAAAATAGCCCCTATTCTAATTTAGTTCATGCATTCGCGCATTTCCACGCCTTTTTAGAAATTAATGCAGCTCTAACCTGCGCAATTCCGTGCCCCGTGTAAAACGGCCTTAAGGAACTTTAGTTGACATAGAAGGCGAAAGAGCGTTTAGATTACCATCATTATAAAATTATCTTCCATTCATTGGTTTAAATAGCGGAAAATTAACATGTACAAGCTTTAACAAAGATAATATCTTTGACAAAATATATTACGATGTAAAAAATAATAGGGGGCGAAACTTGGTGGAAATCCTTTATCGTAGGAGTAGAAGGAATAAATCTTTGCTTATTCCACAGTGTGATTTATTTCGCCCGACCATGGTTTCGTTACCACGTAACGTCATAAAGGTGGATTTTCTATTATATATAATCAATTTATATTATTTTTCAATTATTATTATTGTTTTATATTTCCTTGATAATGTTACGTGATAACTAAACCGTGGTCGGACAAAATAAATCACCAAATCAATGGCTAAGTTCTAACAACACGTATCTCAAAATTTGGCCGCTCTGAGTTAATATTGCTAATACTGTTAATAAACAATAAAATTAAAGAAAAAAACAACTCTTTGTTTGTAAATGTATGCTTCTTTTTTATTTTTATATATTTTTGGTTTTAATTTCAATTATGACTGTATAAAATTACAAAAATGGATAGTTATTTGCTCTCCTGAAAAGTTGCTATTTTTGAGGTCTACATCTACATAATGCCCTGCGAGCTACCTCTAAGGTGTTTGGCAGGGGGTGATCAATCACCAGCATGCAATTTGACTCCAACATGCACACCACACGGTCCAAAAAACGTCACGTATACGAACAAACTATACTACTATATGCTGTTAGAAATAATAATTGAATTAAGAAACATGCGTTAAGTTTTACATAGGTTAGTAGGCTACACTACAAGTCATGCAATCTATTTATGAGTTTTATCGATGCCGTTACAATCTCTTATTGATAGTGGGAAAAAAGACCTTCTGAATCTGTTTGTTCTACTATCTATCTCTCTTATTTTATTTATATGAGCTGATCTTCTGTAGTATGTTGGCGTCCGTAAGAAATGGTTAACTTCGTTAGAAAAGACACTGCTCTTTAGATACGTGTTGTAAGAACTTAGCCATCCATATAGGAAAAGCATTTTTTTATTCCTTCTACTATATTATTGTAATTATCAAATTTAAATTTACAAGGTATTTCTTTAAATGTAGGAAAATTAAAAAGTCACTTTTTTACCACGAATGGCTCGTAAAGTAAGACACTGTAGGATAGGATAAGGATTGAAAAAAAAACGGATAAATACGGCTCAGTTATTATTTAATCTCCTTGACAACCCAGCGCTTAAAAAAATTGTGATCAAGCACATTCCAATTTGGCCCTGAATCTCACTCCAGGACAACTCAATGCAGAGTGTAGGGCTGAAAAATTAGTCCGCCCTCTTTCCCTCTCTCCAGTCTTGAGCAGTTGCCAATTCCTTCGCAGAGGTGGACAACAGTAGCACTTCGAAAAGGCACGACGCGGAGGGCGTCCACGCCCTGCGGCCGCCAACCAAGAGGCAACCTCCGGCTTCCCAACCCTTCCAGCGAACCGGACGCTTTCCGAGGGAGAAAAATTCGTGCAAGGACGGGGCCGAAGAGGTGGGAAAAGTTTTTGGCTGGGAGCGCGGCCGGTTTCTCGAGTCCTTGAGAGAAGTGATCTGTATCTGGGAGGGACGTCAATATTTTCTACACCCGAGGCACGATAGCCAGTAGTGGTGGTCCAGAAAAATTGTGCCCTCGGGACCTCCGAAAAACCTGCATTTGCGATCGAAAATTTTTCCGGCGGAAAGATTTGCGACTTGTTTGTGAAGAAAGTCGCGAACCTTTTCCCGACGAGGCCGTACAAAATTGGACGCCCTGTCACTAGCCTTTGACCGGAAGAAAGCTGATGATAAATGGAGAGAAATGTTGTTCGTAAGATGCAGCAAGCTCAGCACTAATACTATGGGAATGTGTTGCAGACTAGAAAGACTGACTAAGCCATTAGGAAATACTTTTCAACAGCAGTGCATTCCAAGGCCTGATTCACGTCTAGAGAGTACTTTAATTTGAGAAACGCTTCATAAGTTACAGATAAGATCATTCAACGAGTTATTATACATTCAGAAGAAGACGAATAGACACGCTTCTACAAATCCACAGAACTATTTGATTCAAAAATATCATCCGTATTGAAAAAGAATCCAATGGTAAACTGTCCACTCTGCGTAGAGTAATGCCAATATTTCTCTGTAAATGTCAACCGTCAATTCATAGGCTCCACTTTCATACCCATTTAGATATGAACCTTGAGGTATTTGCGGTAAGATTATGGCAGGAAATGGGGTATTCCATCGAACTAAAGCGAGAGAACATTATTCTCAGAGACTTGCGATGTGTATCAGCTGAAGTTTCCTCGGGTAGCATTTTTTAAGTGCTGGAGAAGGTCATTTATTTGCCAGAGCACCGGAAAGAACTTGAAAGCAAGACTAGCCTCTCGGATGACAATGGTTTAAAGGCTATCGATGAAGATGAAAGGATACCCTGTCCGAGGAGGTCACGATGCAATCAATACATGCTCCATAAAATGCTTTTCCGCCTCGTCAGCATAAGATAGAGCTCAAAGGCCCAGCTCATATACTGTTTATTATAACAGCAATGAACATGAACATCTAACAACTGATATTCTGGCACAAAATAAATAGTTCTTTTAACTGGGCCGAGGTATGGAATGTGTGTAGATACCTTTACATTCACAAACTTAAAATAGTAAGAGTTAGCTATAGTATTATTTCGTTTCGAACCTGATCACCTAAAAGGAATTATTATTAGCGGATTGAAGCGAAAAATGTCGCGTAACATTCATGCAGCAAATTAAATCGAACTGAGAATAATCGCGATTGAATAAAATTCAGATTCAAGCAAGATATTCACAAGGGGATAAATTATTTCCATTGTAAAATTACACGAAATTATTTAAAACTAAAATGGCGTAGTTCTCAAGGCTTTATTTAATCTGAAGGATAGTGAAAATTTTAAAAATATTTTATTTATACATTTATACGTAACAATTTAGTAAAGTTTTAACTGTTATGAGACGAGGTTATATCATAGGATATCGAAAACGCATACTGTAAAGCATTTTTAGAGTGGCATTGGCATTCATAACCCGATAGTATAATATAAAGCCATTAATTGAAAAATAAAAACCGGTATTGTGGCAAAACATAAATGCTGATATTGAAGAAGCCAGTAGAGTGAAAACTTTTTTCAGTGAGGTCCGCGAGAATGTTCTTAAATCCTAAATTGAGGGTGTACTATGTAATTATAGTAAATTTAACGACATTTGATATATGAACGATGATATTCATTCAAAATTCCCTTTACCCATTGTTCTCGAGTATCTGCTAAGACCACAATATCATCCGTGAAGCGGAGCCCGATATCTCCTATAAAATCTCATAGTAGTATTCTCCTTCGTCCAATTAACTCATCCTTGCCATCCACTGAGACAAAACTTCAGAACGTTTGGTACGTAAATGGACCAAAGTAGCTACTGTGACTTTATCGTGCGACCAGAACTTTGAAAAAATCTCTTTTTCATTTCATTTTCACTGCTGCATCTAATGACTATAGAGAGCTGGTGTTTGATTCCAGCAGCGATATCCCCTTACATTTTACGAAACATTAATCGCTGGTGAAAGTGACTGCTCGGCAAGAAATCAATCTCAGTGTCGGAATCTTCATGGAAGCAGATATATGATGAATGATAAATGGTAATTGGTTAAGCCCACCGAAAAAAACAATAGCTATTCCAATAGTACCAACACCTAGTCCTTTCATTCACCACAGAAGTATACGCTTGTAGCATATATTCCGATAAAACTTCCGTCTTCAGTCAACCAAGGGTATCAATCTTAGCGATATTTCATCAGAAATTCCAATGCATTACTTGACACTCAATTTATTCCTCAATTTTTTTCTGTGTACTAACAACTAAATTAACCCCTTGCGACGTTATGACTGGCATTCCATCCCTGATGAAATTCCGCCAGTAGCGATTCCATAAATTATTACACCAAAACTTTTAATAAATAACTGAAAGGCAAGCACTAAATAATATTTCTTTCTTTGATAAAAATAAATAAATAAAATTAACTTTCAATTTATGATATAAATGTGATTAAACCCACAAAATTAAGTTGGACTCACAGATAATATTGGATGTTAACAGGGGTGCCGACTTACAAAAAATATTGGGGGAGCCCAAACCGGGAATCTTGCCCCAGGAAATTTTATGAGTAGTGAGTTTTAAGTTTTTTAAGCATTTTAGAAGAGTCATATGATCAACATTAGAACCCTGATTACTCGCATCTCGATATCTGGACACACTGGGGAAAATTGACAAGCCTGAAACATTTTTTCCTCACACCCATAACGAATTTTTGAGGGGCTCGGGCCCCCTCTGGCCCCATGGAGTCGGCGCCGCTGGATGTTAAAGAACTAATATTAAAATTCTAAACAAGAGATTTCGGAAAAATTAATTTAATTGAAGTAAAAATCACTTCACTATCTTTAACCCTCGGCCTCCACCTGCTCAATAATTACGTGAACTCCACCTGGGGTCTTTTTTGACCCCATGCCGTAAATTTAAAAACAAATAGGTATATTTCTGGATATTTTGAATTACACACTTTTAAATCATAATAAGGACATTAATAAGTAATTCTTACTGTTTCATCAAGTAATGTTAGGATTTTGAAATACAATAACATTTATCCTAGAAAACTCTACAAATTCTTGTTCTTCTATAAAATTTCTCTTATAATTTTTCCGTTACACTCCAAGACAAAAAACAATTATTTTTATAAAATTAAGCATTGAAATTGTTACTAATTTATCTTACAGTCCTTTAAATTTTCTGCGGGATTTAATGATATTTGCAAGATCATTACAAACAGACTTCACATTTTTCACACCTCCGATTCATTTTTCTATCGGATTCTCGCAGACAAAATAAACAGCATCCACGTTTCTTCTAGGTGGAGGCAAATCTCTTCTACTCTGCATTGGAATTAGGTATTGTTCAAATCCTGTACAGGTTACTGCTTCCCTAGTTACCTGAGTTCGCGTCTAAGGATTTTTCAATCGTCTTCTTATCTCTGGTTCTACTAACTCCTTTGCCAAATCAGTAAGAAATTTTCTCCTTGCTTCCTTTCCTGGTTCCCCATTGAACCTCTTTGAAATCGCAGAGAAAATCATTTATTGCTGCAATATCAAAAAATAGAGAAAGAGGCCATCTTTACAGAGTAATGTCTTGCCATCAGATCTACAGTCAGTACGACGTCGAATTTTGTATGATAGTAAAATAAAATTAATTTTTTATGTTCATCACGACTAACATCAAATTAGCGGTGTTGAGTTGAAAGTAGACTAACTGCCCTTCTTGGCCTTGGGACATATGAAACCAGTGGTTTATTGTTTGCATAAACAAAAATACGTGAATGCTTCTCTCGATCCTTGGCAGGTAACATAACCCTAAAAATTACTACGCGATTTGATCTTAGTGTACCTAAAAGTGTTACTTTCTTTTTCAGGAGTTCTTGACCCAGTTCTAAGGTTGTAAAGAAATTATCCGTATTTATATTTCTTCCAATACCTTGCAAATGACGAACCAAATCTAGCACTCCCCGTTTACCTCGATTCACTTCCCTGGATCTTTCAATTTTTCCAGTGTATATTTGTGCATTTACAATATACTGAGTTTCACAGTCAACAGTTGCCCATACTTTTATTCCATTTTCCTCTGGCTTTGATGGCATGTACACTTTGATACTACATTTACCTCTAAATGTGCACAAATGCTCATCAACTGTAATCATGTCAACACACAGATCTTATTGCCTCCACTTTATTTTTTGATATTTCTTGCCTAGCAGCACGAGTCTCTTGAGGGCATTTCTGAGCGATAGGTGGAACATAATTTCAAATTCCTATTCTAGCTGGTGCAATGTCCCTCATCTTCATTGTCCTCAAACTCTGACGAATTTTCTTCCTCCACTATCACGTTTGTGACATCCTCCTCTATTTCAAATCGTTCCTCTTCGTCACTGCTCAATTCACAACTGTCCATTTGTATGTCTTCGTCACTGTCCTCAAAAATTTCATTTAGTACCTCATCTGCACTATATCCTCTGCTCAGTCGATGAAACTCCATATTTTCTCCAACTTTTTGAAAGTACAATTTTTTACTGACCTCAGAACATTGCTCGCGATGTGGACTAAGCACCTACGGAGGAGCTAAAACAAAAATAAGGCATGTCCTCCTTGACATTAGAGTTGTGTGATATGCTTCGGTGGCTAGTTTGAAAATGAGGAGGAATGAGAAATCCTGCGACAAAGTAAAGGTGATGAATCATAATAACAGGTGAGGCAAATTTTCCGTTAGAATGTTTTTTTTCCTTTTCTCAATGTACCCGTTGATGACAAAGGGTTACGTTGCTCCAAAAGGCCAGGCAGTGCCTTCGACATAGACGTTACATGCTGTTATTATTTCATGAGTGAAAATGCTAAGTCTTGGACATGGAATAATATGAAGGTAATAAATCAACATGATACCCTCCGAGTCAACTCAGTCAGGCGGTGGCTATTTCCACTCAATGATCACTGGGCCCACATTACAATATCTGTGATACTTTATATTCAAATTTTAGCTCTAAGCGGAGAAAAAAAATTCTACAAATATCTTCAGCAGGAAAGACGGGAACCAGCAGGCCAACTCATGGAAAATAATGCACGTTGAGTAAAAATACTCATCCCCTGCCTAAAGCCTTAGCGGTGGCTTGGAGGTTATAATGCAGATTTAGATGCTGAACAGTGTTATAACAAAATCCGGTATTAAAATTTTATAGGGAAAAAAAGGAAAACACGAGGAAAGATTGACCAATGAGATGAGCCCAGCGTTGAACGAATTATATAAAAGACGATCTCTACCAACACTCTGCACCTCAGTGACCTAAAGATGCTAGCTGCGATGTCGGCAAAACTGTTATATATCAAGGAAGACACGCGGTGTATAACCCAGAAACTTCGCATCTGAATCTTCATCCCACTATGAAAACCTACATAAGGATTTCCTACCTTTCAACACCTTTTATGATTTACATTTCCATAGATATACGTTTCAAAATATAGTGCCTACACAGTCTCCACCTGGGGTCAAATTTGACCCCACTCGTGAAAAATATTCCCATCCATGAATAACTGAAAAATTTAGTATCAAAATAGTATGAATTTATAGAAAAAACATGCGGGAAGGCATATCTGTAACATAGCAAGATTCCCTTAGTTGAGTAAAATATTGCAGGCGTTTTATCAACCTTGGGGTCAAAAAAGACCCCAGGTGGAGTCGGAGGGTTAAGGGTAATTTTTAGACAAAGTAATTAGATCGGTAAAATCTTATTATATTAACATTTCATGAGAAGAAAATCAGGGGTAAATTTGCCTCAAAGGATTAACTGTATCTTAATTACCTGCGTAAATAAAGGAAATCAGGTATTCTTCCAGAAAACTAGATGAGATAATGGCTTCCAAAAATGAAGAGAAAAACTAAACCGTTGGCGTTTTTGACTGAATTTTGACATTACCCTCAGCTATAAGGTGTGAGAAGATTAATAGAATGATTCCACAAAAAATTACTTCCATTAAACCAATATTTTAGAAGTCCAAATAATACCGAAAAACGTCTGTAACTGAATAAACACAGCGTCGAAGTAAGAAACACTCGTCGATGAGGAAGGAAAGAGAATACCAAAAAGGGTGGCCTTTAAAAGCAGTTTACCTTGAATGCGCTTTTTTTCATTTCAAAATCACACCCTCTAAACCTGTAGCATTTTGCCTTTTTTTCGTGAAGAATTCTTCATTTAAAACTTAAATCATTATCTTCAACTTATCATCGGAAATAAAGTACACAGTAGTCAACATTTTTTATTTATTTATTTTATTTATTTATTTCACACACCACCGAAAACAGCACTGCTCGGCCTTTACAACGGGGTTGATAACATTTAACAATCACAAACATCCATGCCCTGGATAAGGGTAACTTACCCAGGCGGGACTCGAACCCGCGACCTTCGGTTTGGCAGGCGAGGACTTTACCGCCGCCACCGAGGCCGCCTGTATCTTTAATATTCGATCTCGAATGTTAACAATGGGAAAGAACTGAGGTTACGTATCATATTTGAAAAACAGGCAATTTTTGAAAAGGTTCAACAGCATGTGTCCTAAAAATTTAAAGATGATAGCGGAAGTTAAAAACAAGTTATCGAGACAATAGACTGGGGAGTAACGGGTCCTCTCGATGTGGCTAGGTAGGGTCAGAGTAGGGTAGAATCTACAGTCTTTCTTAATTCATCCACGGAGCAGAATGTTACCGCGTTTCTTTCCTCCCAAGGGTCGTGCAGCTATACGTAATCCATCGAGAGGAAGCGGTCGTAACATCGGATCGGATTACGGATAGGCGAGGAACACAACCACGTGCGAAACTGAAACAGAAAACGCTTCCAATATTTCACCCTTGCGCTAATAATTCCTTCGTCTTTTTTGTGTAGGTCACCACCAGCTCGTAGGATTTAACTCATACGCGGAGTATAAAACCAAGAGAGAGGAGTTCATGGGATTTAGCCAAGTTAAAACAAAGTCTCACCCAGAATAATAGTCTTAATTAGTCACCTTACGGAAAAGTAAGTGGCAAATATGAGGGAGGTAATACCCGCCCTCCTCAAAAAAAGCAAAACTAAATATCATGAAGTAGGAACTCATATTGACGGTCTCTTATTAATAGTTCTAATGATTTTGGAAAGCTAATCATCATTACAATATAATCTTTACACAAACAGTTATAGAGTTCACATGCCATTGATGTCCAGAAATTTAATTCCTTTTAAACAAGAAAAATAGATAAAATTGCTTTGCGACCACGATACAGCATAAGAACTTGATAGCATGGCTAAATCATGCAATTATCTGCAACCCAAGATTATACAATTCGAATCAAAATATTTCTTTTCGTATTTTTTAAATTTTAGATTAAGGTTTCCTAACGTGCGATCAGAATGAAAAACTTATTCTCGCAAATATTTATAACTAATACGTACTCATTAAAATTAATTCTTTAATGCATAAGTGGTAGAATTCAATTCAATTATAGTTTCAGCATGGACAACTTAATAATACAATTCATTTAATTAGAAAATATTTTTAAAAATTATAGAAACTTAACACGTACATGAGCCAACATATATCCATAGTTCAACTAGAATTTTAAAAACGTGAAACCGAATGGGAATGGTGACATTATTACAAAGGTAAAAACGCAGCGTACTCCAACGGATGCTCGTCAATTGAATCTCTAGAACATGGTACATTCACGTCTTTTTATTCAACGGACATGTTCTTCCATAGCCCGGCAATTAAAGCGACAACTCTCTCAGGCCAACCATGGGCAGATGGTTATCGTCCGTTTTATGTCCTTGGAATAATAGGCAATTATTTCATTGCTCCAACGTCGTTTTCACGTCGGGAGTTCAGTTATGATTTTACGAACCCGATACTTAAGAAACCTGTTCCGTCGGGACAGCAAACGCTCCTCTCTTCCAAGTGGTTTCCATAGGTGGTCATGGGAGAAAATGTTTTAGTCAAAAATTACTGTAAATCACTGTTTACGACAAACAAACAAACTTAAGGAAGTTTGGTGCGAGAAACGAAGTTTTTGCCATTTTTACGAAATCTCTTCAATAAATTCTTAATCTGACGGTTACGAAAAATTTCTGGCAATGACTTTTGAATGCGCGCATTTTTACATAGGCAAATAATAATAATATGGAATGAATTCGTCATTTTGAAGAAAAATTCTGATACAATATTTGTATTTCTTTAGAATGATGACAAAAGTAAAATGTAAGGGCATCACCGAAGAACTTTACGAGTTGCTAGCAAAGGAATGGTGTAATTGAAGTCAAATCGTATAATGTCATGTAGATTACGCTGAGGTCAGCTCAATTACCTAGGAAAAGTTTTTAGAAAAATAAATGAGGTAAAAATTATGAACATTTTGAGTTCCCTTATTTCAAATTTTACTCTTGGTGGATGACATCCGTGATGGCAAAAATTATTTCTTTCTTTAGTCAAAACATAATTTTAACAAGATTAAAATTATTTGTATTGGATCACGCTATCAAAAACGCTTCCTTGAGAGTCACACGGTTGGAAAAGATTGGATGACACCTCAGTTGTTACATCGTCATCATTTGTAAATTATCTTAAGATTAATTTTACGCAGCTCACCATTCAAGACTTCAATCAGCTGATTTTTTTCACATCTAAATATTTACTCTCTTTCCCACCCTTCTTTAGCTGTTCAATATATTTTGTTCGTGGTCTTCCTCTTCGGTTCTTGTCATCTCCTTGTTCCTGAATGGTTGTCATCAGCAGGCCATCATTCCTCAATATGTGGCCGATAACGTTGTTCCCCATATAAATGCTTGCTTAAGGCTTTCCTACTCTTCTTAGTACTTCCTGGTTGATCATTCCATCGATCCATTTGATATTCACCGTTATTCTGCAGCACCACATACCAAATGTTTCCGTCCTTGATTTCCACGGTTATTTCATGCGCCTTGCATTATTCATCCTTGATCACAGCGGTAATAAAGTTATCTTTGAAATCTTCCCAACTTTCATTTCTTCCCACATTTCTTCCTTCCAAAAATCTCACGCCTCCTTCATTCGCGATTTTTAGCAGCTTATAACTCTCACCACAAACTATCAATCTGACAAATGAATAGTCGGCTACGAAAAATTAATACAAATAGCATTAACTCCTACAAGTGATTGTAACTTTTTCATCTACTCTCAGATTTGGTCAAATTCATTCGTTAGTCAATAGATAAACTCTTTTTAAGCTAATGCAAAAACTACTAGTGCCTAAAAAAGCGACCAGAAAGAAGGAAAGAACCTTATTTGTACCTCACGAAGTCGATCAGATGGCATATGAGTACCGATGGTAACTTTAAAAATTATATTCTGACCAGAAGTCATATCCGAAAAACTTTGATCGATCCCAAGTCTAATTTACCATCTATAAGCCTGCCATTCTTAATTGTGTAGTGCTTCTTTACAACTTCTACCACTTTTACCTTTACCCTGATCAATATTGTAAAAACAGCTACATTTCTAGCTGCAAATTCCTTTCCGTCTAATTCCACAAACTTTTTTAAGTTGAGAGCAAAATTACGGGCTATTCGAGTAGTTACGGTTGCTCGGGCGCTCCGCGGGGTTATCTACTCCATTGTTGCCAACGTTTCGGGGTCTAATCGTACTCCATCCTCAGGGTTGACGTGGCCCTGGAAGTCCCGGAGGAGCAACCTAGCAGCCTTCACTACCATCATACGCCGGAAAAGGATCAAATCTTTTTCACGGGCTACTTAAATTTGTTCCGCTGATAGGCGCGTGGAATTCAAAGCATGCAACATAATTATTCCGAAAGGATTTTTTATGGAGATGAGGATATCTTTAAGGATATCTTTATGAAACTTTATGGAGAACATCAGAAGATTCCCACCAACGCCGTAAAAGAAGCAGGCAGCAGGAAATTACGCACATTAAAATTCGTGTGATGATTTTGATGCCATGGCGCTCTTAAAGAATATGTATGCTTTGTGAACCATATCCTAATTTTCTAAGGCAGACCTATTGACCATTAAAACTGTAACACGTTCATCCAGTGATTACGCTCAGAATTTGCTATTCCTTAATCAAGAAATAATCTGTATTTCTAGGTAAACCAAATCGGGAACACTTAACTCAATCACCTGGACTGAATTAGAGTATAGTAGTTTGAAATCCTCATTAATTTGTGATCATTAATCATTTCTTCCACATATTCCTTCATCCTGATCAATCATGTAAAAATAACTCCATTTCTAGCTTCAAATTCCTTTCCTTCTAATTTCACGAACGTTTAAAAGCTGAGGACACATCTATGGGCTAAAATAATTTGTTCATCTAAAAATGCGCGTGGAATTCTAAGCATGCAACATAATTATTCCGAAAGGACAACTTTACGGAGAACATTAGAATATTCGCACCAACGCAACGCCTTAAAAAAAGCAGTCTGAAGGAAATTATGTACATTACTATCAGTGTGATGATGATAATGCCGTGGCGCTCCTATAGAATAAGTAGGCTTTGTGAACCATTTCCTCATTTTCCAAGCTAGAGCTATTGACCGTTAATGGCTGACGCTTCAGAAATGAAAGTCTGCTATGCTTTCACAATTCTCAGATTATGACGCCGACACCATTTTCTCCCAGATGAAATTTCCGCGGACGCAAGATGATCGTGAACCGGAAGTTAAGGGAAGTTAGGAGAACTTGAAAAGTGCGGGCTTTTTCAAGGCAAGAAGATGATGCTCAAAGGCCGTTTCACATTGAGCACGGAATTGCGCAGGTTAGAACTGCATTAATTTCTAAAATGGCGTGGGATTTGGCGAATGCTCGTACGAAATTAGAACAAGGGCTGTACTGCCATCTCACATCCATGCATTCTCGCATGTGTTCTATCAATTCACTGCTTTATATGACGCAATTTTGACTGCGCCTTCGTATACACATCAGGTTGTGCAAGTACGTGCACCGTATAAAACGGCCCTAATCTTAGTTGCACTGAAGTTAGATATTAGGGATTTTGAATATTACACGTGCTGAGTATTCGCTCACTTTACCCCTCATCATACACATCATCACCTCCTTTATTCCGTTAGACATCTCTTAGTCTTCATCAGGCACTTTACGATGGGAAAAGACTGACTTTTTACATATACTTAACTTTATTTACAGTAATATATTTTATTCGGTGAATGAATTTAAAGGTGGAAATCCAGTTATTTCTTGAACAAGAAATTTAGAGTTCATGGGCTCAAGCTTAGTCCAACAGCGAGATGTGATTCGTTGCACGAAAAAATCTTAATCTGCACGCAGCATAATCAGTCTGAGAAATTTAAAAGTAAGTAAAAACTATTCAATCCATAAGTACTTGACATATACAATACATGAGTGAAGCTTTCTGATGACGTAATATATTATTCTCCTCGACTTAGGATATTTATTTACACGTTGGATAAATTCATCATTTCTGGAGACGTTTTTTTCCAAAAAAAAGAAATAACAAAAATCCCCGGAATAACATTCATAAAATTGCTGATTTAGCTTCTGATGAGCTTCAGGCACTAAGTAACCTGTCAGTGCGACATGACGGTAAAAAAATTCAAGGTACTGACAATTAACACCTAAAACACAGCTGGAAAAAGAAGAAAATAAGTGCGATGAAACGTGCAAGACAATATTTTTTAATCAATGTACAGATATCCCTGGTAAACCCCAAAATGATTAGAATACATCTCCTCTTCTACACTCTACTGATGAGGCAACTTTCCTAGTGAAGCTCCCCATGTATCGTTTGGGCGATGAATTAACTAAGAGAGAAAACTTTAACTCATTGAAAATACCCACAGATCTCCAAGCTTTGGAGCTACCAAAAATGAGTAAATTCCCAAAATATCTAAATTTTCTTATGAGGAAATTTACCTTCCAAAACTATGACCGCTATGCACATTATGCGGGGTAAAAACAAATGACTACTTACGTAGTAGCAGGTGCTAATATATAAGAAGCGAAGGAACAGATTTTCTCTGAAATATTATTTAACTTTAGGAGAATATGAACCTGGTTACGTAGAATGATTTTTCACGGGTAATTCTTTCCTAAAAAAAACATTAACTCATAATTTCTGATTAATAAATCCGTACTTTCCTTTTAATTTTGGTACACGTTCTTATATCCACTATTTATGTCAATGCATTGATGATAATTATAAAATGATGGTAACTTAAATACAAGTCCGTCTTCTATGATGCCTAAGCTACTAATATTTTGTTTGCGTCTTTGTTCGTAAATAATATGGAGTAATAAACATAATTAATTGAATGCGCATGGAAAATATATGGATATATATTCTACGGAATATATTTCTGCGGTCTATCAATCTTATTAATTGAGCAGCTGCTTTCAAAGTTACGGATATCTGATTGGTATATGGAAACAAATGTAGGCAATCTCCTTGAGCGGAAATAACGACCTCAACTGGGCGAAGGAACTCGAGATATCCAGATTTAGGTGGTCATTAATGGGACTCGACCTTTATGCTGCGGCGATCGAACTCTCTTTCAACCGTTACTTCTCCAACAACATGCGGTCCGATTGATTAAAAAAATAATATGAAGAAAGCCATCCGAGGGAATGAAAGAAAGCACTCAGGGGTAGGAAAGATATCTTAAACGTGGTTATAAAGGGCGCGCAGTACCAAGATGGGCAGTAGAGGTCACCATGTAAAAGATTATTGGCTTTCACCGCAAGGAAGAATAATGGACATCCTCGAAGGCCTTTCAAATTGGACGCATCAAAAGTAGGTAACACGAGACTTTGAGGTGGTTAATTAGGTTGTTTGTTAGGGATAAGAGTCCGACCAAAATATTGAGACAGGATGATACGCATGCAAGCACCTGTTTTACCAGTCCTAAACATTTTCCCAGGTCGCTTCGTAGATTGTACCTTCTAATAATTTTTCGAGGCATGATAAACCCAGCCGGAATTATTCTTTAATGGCGTAAGTAAATATCATCCTTTCAACTACGATTTTTTTGCCTGAATTTGAAGTGTTTGTCATCCCAAGCAAGTTCTCAAAAATATTTCTTCTTCCCACAATACATTCACGTTTAACAGATTTCTAATTTTTCCAATCCATACTACCATACACAAAAAAACAGGTTTCAAATGTTCTATCATTTTTTGATTCCATAATTTCCAAAAGTCCAAGTTCATGACTCGCTGAATTATTACTTGTACGCCTTACTTCAGTCACAGCCCACAAATCTTTTCACGCAGTGATTTTGTCTCAAATCTTATATTCTTTGAGAAACGATATCATATTTTTCAACAAAAACATCGCTATAGCTTGATAAATGTAAAGGCTCATGCCCGTTGCGCTTATGTTCCATGTAAAGCAACTACTATGATAATTGAAATGCAAAACTTAGGCGAGATTTATACGAACAAAGATATTCACATTTTTCGTAGTTTCTGGAGAAAAGGAGGAAAGAAAGAAGAGGTATGGATAATTAAAAGGGCAATAGCGAGAGGGAGGAGGGTGACTACGAGTACGAAAGCGGCCGAGAGAGGCAGTCAATTAAAAGAACGAATGCTGCCCGACAGTAAATCCCTTACTTGACATCAAATAAATCATAGCGATTTAACCGACTTCATGCGTGTACGAAGAGAAGCAATTCCTAAGGGGCAGGCCATAAATTAAAGTCCTTTTTACAAACCAAAGAATTAATTAAATTTAACGAAGCCTCATTTCAGAGATAACTGTGTCACTAATACGATGTGGTTTTAAAAAGTTGAAACAGTGTACGTAGTAGTGCAAGCATTTTTATCAATAATTTCACGGCGAGCGGAGAGAAATTTTAGTTATTTTCCATTAATTATCGATGAGGAAAAAATGCTGTACCAAAAAATCAGTTAGCGTGTATGTGGTGTCCACGAATAACTTGGGACATTGTGTTCCACTTAAGGAGGTAGAAAAAATATGAATTCTCTATATATTGTCAAGTCAAACTGGGTGATTCTAATAGACACAAGGCTATAGATTACGGCATCTGTTTAAGAGCCTATACAATTCCATGATGTTTTGAAATCAAGATAGTATCAAAATAGAGGCTGGAAAGGACACGTGATTCCTCGTAGTATTTATTGGCCAATTCAAATTTGGGGCGTGTCCTTAGCCAGACGTCGTAGCTTAATGACCTTTAGTGGTTGACAATAAAAAGAAGACTATTACAACCACGAAGAAAAAACAGGCTTAAATGCTGAAATTGCAAGCAATATACAGGTGAACAAATGCTTACGCGAACAAATTCACGGTATAGATAATCAAGTTAAGCATCCTCTGAAAGTGATGACACATTTTCTTCATGGTAAAATAATATTGAGCACAGAAATTTCAGAAAAAGGCAAGGAAATTCAAGAATATTTGCCATTGCAAACTTTAAACCTACATCAATCAATGGCTAGACGACACAAAGCAAGGTCAATTTCTGTTTTGGAATTGCGCTGATTCTCCCATATCTATTTTTATAACAAATTTATTAATTCAGCTTGAAATAATTTATTTCAACACATTTAGTAAACTAAGTTAAAATCCCTGGTGAGAAAAAATTAAATTATGTAAATAATTGAAGTTGGTACTTACTAGTCAGGAGAGGTTTCTGCGACTGAGATTGAAAATCACATTTAAGGACCTATTGCAATTAAGACCACGCAATTATAACATCTTTGTAATTCAATAGTCGCCAAAAAAATGGACGGCGCCGCATTAAATAAACAAGGCGCTATTAGTTACTGTTTAAGTCAAAAAGTCTTTAATTTTATTTCAGGTTAAGTTCCCATCAAATAGAAACGAATTATGTGCGCAATTATAATTCTGTTCTATGCAATAAACGCTCTGAGTATAAACAATGCTGATACCTATACAGCGATGAAAGGCCAAAGAGAACTCAGATAATCATAACCCCACCTACTACAAAATCCTTCCGACATCATTGGCAACGCTTGATCGGGGAAAGTAACTGACATGTGAGGTCATTTACATCACAAAAGGTAGGTGAGAAGGTTGCAAGGATAAATTGGTGTTCTTGGAGACCACAAGTGTAGGAGAGAGGGTAGCGATGTCGGCATAGGCCATATCTGATCAGAGATGCTAAAGAGCAACACGTGGCAACCAAGTAGGGTCACTAAAAACCTTCAGTAGGAGAAATGTATTCCGTCTGAACAGGAGTGGGCAAGCCTTCTTAATATGTGCTGCCGGGATTGTCAGACTTATAGTAGACTGAAGCCCGACATGATTGGCTGATGCTCATGCCAACATTTTTGCAGTTAAAATCATGAAGCTATAAAGAAGTTAAAATGTTAATTTTGATAAGATGGATGGCGTAACACCATCCATTTTAGATATCTAACTCATCTGGTTCCATCGCAAAATAATTATCGTATTCATGCAATCATTTTCACAAATAAATTCGTTACTTCATCGTCTATTTACCTCGAACAATTGTGAATACTTGCACGCATTATTTTTCGTTCATTTACTATTTCTTGTCTTTAGGTCTTTCAAGTGCACCACCGGCACAATCCGTACACATGCTTTTGCCAGCAGGATAGAATCAGCTGTTACGACGCAACGATGTGAGATGAAAACGAAATGAAGTACATATTTATATTTCAAGATGAGGTTTGAGCGCTGAAACTCGGCTAGATTGCTAGATTCTATCAAATTAATTCTCTGCAAACAGTTCCTATTTATTTTCATGTATAATCACAACTATCGTTTGTTCATGCTATCAGGGTTTTCTTAGTCGGTTCTTGAACTATATTCCCTCAATACCTTCCAAAAATAATAGTTTTTTCGCACAACAAACTGCAGAATTTGAAAATAGAATACCGAAAAAATATACAGGGTGCAATTTTCAAAGAAAAATCTGAGAAAAGTCTGACTTTCTCCCTCTTTTTCGCGATCCGGACCACTGTGCGCCGCGGCTTGTTGACGCTCAGGTTAACCAAAAAAAATTTGTAAAAAATAAATCATGAAGTTTGATACCCCAAAAATATTGCTACATAACCTCCATAGTCAAAGCGAGTTTCAAGAAATTCAAAAAAATTATTTTTGCATTGCGTCCGAATCCGAAAAAAGGCGTACAAATACCAATTTTTTTACTTTCTTGGGACTCTTTTTAAGTAAGCATTTTTTTGTTATTTAGTGACTTTAAAGATCATTAACTCGTACTATTTAAATAATTCCTATTCATTTCCGTATTTAATCATTACTAGCGTTTGTCTATGCTTTGAACGTTATAAATAGCCAGTTAATGACTTAGTTATAGCTCGAAAATATCTTCTAAAATAATATTGTTTCGTAAAACTTTCTTCATGAATGAAAATAGGACGCCTAAAAAAAGTACACGGTTCAATTTTCAAAGTAATCTGACAAAAATCTTATTTTTGTCCCTTTTCGCGTTCCGACCACTGTGCGCCGCTACGCTCGCCTATGTGGCATCCGTTCAAGCTCTGAGGTGGACGCTTGAGCGAAAACCATCGCGGGATATTTCATTCGGGGTGAAGGCAGCAAGCAGATTGGGGAATGGGGACGGGGCTGGACAGGTTCCCCGTTTGTGAACGTTGACTAACGGCCTCAGCCTTCGGGAGCGATTAATTGCCGCCAGGCCCATTCACTCGATCCGCAAGGACTCTTCGGCTCCAGCAAAGCGTCCGCAGCCGCCAACGGAAAGGCCCCAGGAATGAACGAGGCAATTCGCGTTGGGTGCCTCAGATTTGCTTAACTAACGGCTTATATCATTAAATTTAATTATATCCGATCTATACATCCAATATAGGAGAAATATTATTGATTTTAAGTAAATATTTCTTAACCTAATATCTCGAATATTTTATACCTATCGCCAGGGCTAGGAAAAAAAGACTATAATGCCGACACGGAAAAAATAGATAATTTATGATATGGTAGCTATTCTATGTCTTTAGCTAGATATATAGTCTACCCCATTAAATCGTACATTAATTCTTTCGATACATAGGCAGGATTTACGCCTAGATAAATAGATTTAAAACAGCAGCCGAGATACAAGGTGTGTACAGAAAATAAGGGGAACAAATTTTTTAAATTTCTCGAGAGTTGGAAGAGTCCGGTTGTCAAATTTTATCATGTTGGTATACATGTCCCTGAGGTATGATACAATTTTCAGCTATACTCATTGTTTTCTTTGCCGCTTAGGTCATACGTATTTTTATTAGCTCGGCGATTTACGACACTCTGCTTATTCGTGAAGTTATGGCCAAAAACAATACTGTAACTTCGCCCCACATTCACTACATATGCCCCTGTGTAACTCTTTCCTATTTTCCGCGTGATCGTTTCCTATTTTCAAAAATGAAGAAAACCTTAAAAGGCCTTCTTTTTACAAGCATGTATGAAATTAAAATAAATTGCTGACACTTATCACAAAGATAGAATTTGAGAAAAAATTCGAGGATAGGATGAAGCTCTGGCAAAATTACATCATCTAGTAGGGACTATTTTGAAGGCTAAAACATTAATGTAGACGAAAAAAATAAACATTTTTACTGAAATTCCCGTTATTTACTGAACACACCCCGCAGAGATTTGGCTGAAATAAACGTTTCTAATTCAACGCCTGTGGAAAACTATTACTTTACCTTACAGCCACTCTCTCTCTCTCTCTCTCGTTTATATCGAACACATATGAAAGGTAAATCACAAGGTCAACGCCATTAGACCTTGTAAATAACTCTTTCCATACGTGAGCAGACTTTACACCTCACGATAAAATATCAGAGCTCTTAGTTTTACGATTTCGATCGAATTCGTTCTTATTCTCGTGGCGACACGGGGATGTGTTCTATATTACGCCGCCTACACGCGCCGTAAAACATATTTAAGTACTATTTATCACTCATTGACCGCCTATTTTCATAACCCAATGAGGATAACTTGCCCATGTACAGCAGGGAATAATAAATAAAGGCGTTTAAAAATCATTTACAAAGAGTTTGAGAAAAACCCCATTCGAGATCGTTTGTTGGCAATTTTGAATAGATTCAACTGGCGCCATAACTACTATCGAGGCCGCAAGTGAAAATCTCAAACTAAAAATATAGAGATATCAACTAATATGAAGCTATTTTTTCATTTAGAATATCTACACTTTCAAATCGACAGCAATAAAAATGCCAATATGAGTCATTGAGGCAAAATAAGCTAAACTCCATGCTCCGACACCTTTCTTTTCTTGCCCAATCAGGACAAACCTTGATCTCTATATCAATAAAAAACCATGAACTTACTGTAAGGATATTTCTAATGTAAAATTTCACATTTTCAGACCCCTTCGTTACTAATCAGGAAATAACGCCATTACATGAAGGCAAAATGTATACTAAGCCATCAAATCCTCGTCTAGACGTAACATATTGGTCAATAATTTAGCGATCAAACCAGAATATGTAACATACATAGATAATGTTAGGCTGAGGTAATTCAATAAGACTTCAATCTCCTCAAGACTACGTAACCATTGTTAGAACACGATCTATTTTCATTGTGAGTGATTCAGACTATATGGATAGGGACAGAAAGTAAAAGTTTAACTACAAACATACTAGTACTTCAGCCGTCGCATGGATTTGTTTGATAGTATTTTTTCTCGGGTTAAATATAATACTTTTACCTTTTCTCACTATTACTCGATACTCTTGGAACTATGAATCCTGAATATAAACTGCAAACTTAAAGTTTTATGTGTTGGTTCAATGTTTTTTAACTACAATCCTAAAATATTTTTTGTCGTCATTCACCGTTTTGTTCTGTAAACTATAATAACAATATTAATATGGGTAAGACGAATTATAAGCCTTCGCTGCCAATGCCACCTTTCCCATCCAAATGAAGCCTTTTCACGGCACACTGTCGTCACTGCGGCCTCAAACTCTGGCCAATGTCAACTCCATAACCCAGCTCATGTGCTGCCATCTCTCGCTGCGAAATGGGGACTCTTCGATATGTTATCTAAGTTCCCACTGTTTACGTACTCATTAATTTAGAAGAGTGTTATAAGAATGAATTCTGCCCCATACGTCTGGATGATGATGACGACGATATCACCGGTGACAACAGTTTCACCTACGGTCTAGTAGGCGTTATCAGGCCAAAATGAAACTTTACCGCCGACATCAACGCGGTTAATACCCGGAAGAATGGATCGAGTCCATCATTACCGAAACCGTAAATGCCTTCGCTGAAAGCATTAAGAGGATGCATCAATCCCTCTCAATAGATCGTATTTTGTCTTTCATGGTGGCACATTACTCGTATCATGATTAATTTAACATCTTGAAATATTCAGGGTGCTTGAAATCGCCTTCTTCCTACATTTTCCAGTTTACCAAATTAAATTAAATCATACCACTGATAACATCGAGGTAATTTTTTTTCAAATTTGAGACACGGTCAAATGAGGGTTGAAAAGGATCTACTTTATACACCTTGATAATTTCAAAACGATAGCATTGGATTTTAACTGTTAATAGTGTTAATAACAAAAAAAAATACCGTTCCATCAAGAGTTATTCGAGAAAAAAACGGTGCACTGGCCTCGTAAATAGATCTATAAGTTTCGTGGGAAGCAAAATGGAAGGAAAAACTGAAGGAGGAATTCGCAGAGGAAGGTCTAGGGGCTAGAACCAAGAACAGATCAAGAATGATACAGGGAAGAACTTCAGGGAATTAAAAGAACTGGCTAGGGAAAGAGAGAAGTGAAGGGCTACAGTATACCAATCGTAGGATAGCAATACAATGAATGAATGTAGATAAGTCAGTGTTGCACTCAACCCTCTCCTATTCACAGTAACCTACGCGTTTGCAAATTTTCACATTCTAAGATCTCTATGTTACCAGCCAGGAAATTATGTCAATAGATGAAGGTAAAATCCAATACAAAATGCATTATAAGCCATCAGTAATTTATCAATCTAGTTAGAATACGTAAGATACGATGGCAAATACAAGGTTAAGGTGAGAAACAATGTGTTCAACCCACACAAGACTATACAACCGCGATTATAACGTTACTATACCGCGATCTGGCTGTTACAACGGTTGGAGCCGCTGAGTGAGCATTGATGAGAAGAATTTCCATATTTCCTGTTACACCCATAAGGAAATCAACGCTGATAATATTCTCGAACCTAATGTCACTTTCCTTCTTTCTGCCTCTCAGCTGGTAACCTTAGAAAGGTCAAACTACACTCCTCCAACTCCATTTCTCATCTTTTATTCTCGCATCAGGAAAAGGTAGCCGGGTTGAGCTGGGAATTGAATCACGACGAGAGCAATCATCTAAGCCCGTTATGAATGCCCGGAGGAAATTCTTCATTTGACACTCGGAATGCTGAGGAATAGAGGTAAATTTTTCTACGATGGCGAAATGTACTTACACAGGCTTTTGTGTGGGATCGTTTCTGTCGGCGTTTGACGATTCAATCGTAACGGGCTTTGAATATTCTGGGTTAGCAAACGTTTGCATACTGTCCAGGATACTCCAGGCCGTTTCACTTCAAGATCGGTCTACGTGCATGACTTCCTTTTTACTGGTTGCATAGTCTTTTTCAACGAATTACTCATGTACAACTTACGTTTCCATCTAAGTGTTTAGGAGGAAAGATGATCAGACCTTTGTCGACATTTACCTCTGTAAGAAATACGAACAATTTGTATATCAGAAAATACGTTGGTAATTTAAAAATATGTTGAGTTGTCCACTCTATGTACCCAGGTAGTTTAAATGTGATACCATGTGTTTTAAATTGCTAATGTTTTACAAAAAAGACAGGTCAAGCGGGAGAGATGCGTACCCTTTTAAGTAGTTTTTAATGCCTTCAACTATTGAAGACTCACTTTGAAGAATAAAGGCATTTTAATGGGGAAAAACTCATACAAAAATATTCCTTGTATATTTTAGGTAACAAGGTATGATGCTGGTAGTGTTGATCTGTATTTCATACAGACTATTCCTTAATTTCATTTAAAAGCAGTACAAAAGCACCAGCATCATTCCCTGAAGAAGAGGAACGTTACGTGGCCCGAAACGTCGGATATTACGAACTCCTTCACCCGGTTGAAAACGAGAGAGAAACATCATATTTAGAAGTATGAAAACTCTCAAAAATACTGTCTAAATCGAACCGTTAATACCAACATATCCTATGTTTTATTCAGCTAAACCTGTAAGTCAAAAATACTCGAAAAAGGATGCATTATTCCCTCTCGACTGATCGAATTTTGTCTTTTTTGGTGACGCATCATTTGAACAGAAATTAAGGTATCATCTTTGAATATTACGAGTGTATAAAACAGACCTCAGCCAACATATTCCTGTACACCAAATTAAATAACATTTTATCTAAGAAAATACCGAGGTAAAATTTCCTGTGTAACAAATGCGAACATTTTATATCTGACAAAAATACAAATGATAAATAATAAATTTTCAAAAAAATTGACGTTCAGAAAAATGTTGACAGTTGTCCGCTCTATATACCCAAAAAAATTTCAAAATGCCTCGACGTGTCGCATCAGTGCGGCTACAGTAGGTGTGTGCCGGGTGCGGACTTTTCCAGCCGATAGACCGCCCGCCGCACCTCCCTGCGAGCGTGGAGACGCCCTTCTTATTGAGAGCCGTGCCTTGGACTCCCGCCGGGCCGCGTCGCGTGCCTCGCATCTCGAAGTGTGTCACGAAAACGGACCAAACCCTCCACATACGTACTTCCTACGCTCCGTTCCTCGGGCCTTATTCGTCATCGAGGGAGCTGTATAGCCGGGAGTCGCGTTTGGTGTAGCACGTGGCAGACGAACAGTAGCCCGCCAATTGCATCACTATATTCGAGCTGACGATGGAGCGCGTAGTATGGAAGTGAGCTCCGGACTCAATTTATCGAGAAATGTAGCATCATCAAAATATGTAACAATTTGTATTTATCCATCTATGCCATCGGATTCTAGAATATAGCAAAAATTAAGAGATCGGGTTGGTGCGGCTTCCCATTTCGTAGACCCGAATACAAAAACCAGCCGTGGCAAATCTTTTATAATGGAATGTCAATCATTATAAACTTCAGTAGATGTTATGATCCAGGGAAACCTCTTGTTCATTGCATCAACTTCACGATTTAGACTTTCTTGTTTAATGCATCTTACTATGACGGAAATTGTGCTATATTTAATTAAGGTAGGCGTAGTATTACAACTATGCGTGTTTAAATAATGACTTCGTTCAATGCAAAAATATTGGACTCAAAAAATTATATCTGTGCTGAAGATGCGAAAAGGATTTATTGCGACAGCATCACCGTATGTATACTGCGGAATGCAATGCCCGAAGGCACATGTTCCACAGTGCGCAAACATTCAAAATGTTAAATATTGCAAGAGGCATGGAAAAATTACATATGAACGAGCATGGGGTGGACTCTCTAGAATCAATTCCAAAAATAATCCTGAAAGTTTCACTAACTCGGTGATTCAACGAGAGGTAGAGCTCACCCCAGTCATTCCTACTACATGGGCGTTTTATACAGTTTTTATCAGTTTATTTTGGGGATCCGGAGGCTTTCCTTGGGATTTGAAACCAAGACCCTTCAACCTGCAGCCAAGTGCTCTACCTTTAACCACTAGACTACCGCACTGCCATCTGGTATATTTAAATATTTCATTTCATAATTCCTTAAATATTTATATGCATCTACATACTACTCCGCAAGGCGTGTTGCGGGTGTGTTAGGATTCCAGCCGTTTACATATAAAAAGCATATGCTCAAACGAAATTACGACCAGCATTTATTTAAGTCCGTAGTGATTCGGGGAGAAAACCAAATTCCCATGCCTATCCGTTCGGCAAAATATTGATCTTAATGTATCGTTACTGTCGGATCTGGTAATATAGTATGGTTCTAGTATGATGTTCGCTGCGTCGCTCTTAAATATATCTGTTCTCAATTGTTCCATCAATATAACCTTAGCAGTGTCGCAGCGAGCGGGGATTTTGGGGGATAAACCCCACTCCCTCAGAATAGAGAAATTTTAAAATTTAATCCATTTTTCTGAATTGGATAAATACTACTCATAGAATAGTGCAAGGATTAATAAAATATCCCTCAGAAAGCCGTAAAACTCATCATTTTGAACCATTTACCTTAAAAAATTTCTGGGGGAGTGCACCCGCACCTCCCATGTTCCATACCCCCAGTATTAGTTGTTCCTAAAACCCCCCCTAGCCTTAATTCCTAGCTGCGAGCCTGAACCTTAGTACACAGCCTCCGAGTATCTAGCGACTACCAGCCTAATACGCTTAGCATATATCTGTACGGCCGTAGCAGCGTGTGGCCAAATTATAGACTCGAGGAGATTTTCAGTTTCAATTCGTGTAATTTTTCCAAAACATTGAAACGACTTGTGACGGGTAAGCCTCTAACGATTTGATCGTTGGATCATTCTTCCTCATAGAATGATCCTCCAAGATCGTTAGAATATTAATAGCTTCGCTTGGTTTCGCTATTTAGTGGGCCTTATTCGCTTCTATAGCGTTGAGGTGTTTTTCCCCGTCCCGTCCCTTCCGAACCTATCCCTTCCCAGAGGCGTCGACGGGCTCCTATCGCGGCGGCGCCTCTTTCCTCTTTCCTTCCTCTCCAGCCCCTCCCCGGGTGATCGGGCGTATAAGCCACTGGCTTGGTTCCCGGCCCCGGTGTGTTGCAACCCTGAAGAGTTCCCCTTGAACCCTCGTACTCTTTGACGGGTAAGGCTTTAGAGGGAATACAGCAACATATCGGGCGTGTGAAACAGTTTTCATGAAATTCTGGAGATGAAAGCTTCAACTCGAGTGAGAAAAGGGCAGTACGAGGATTTCCTCGCAAAAAAACCATTACTTGCTTCGTAAAAAGATACTTTGATTTTTTTAGCCGATAGTGAGTCACCATTTATGTGAAAAGTACCACTATATTGAATTTAAATGGAGCAGGAGAAAATCATTTTTTCGGGAAAGACGAAGAAGATGACACCAAGGCAGTTTTTTTTCATGCGGTCACCCAGGAAAGCGTAAACAATGCGACAGCAACGGGCATTCACGGAGCAAAACTAAGGATTGTTTACCAGCACAAGTACTTACAATGTACCCACAAGTGCCATCTGTCACGCGAGGATTATTTCGTTACGCGCCAAGGCTTCATGCCAACTTATTCTTCCGTGACCCTGCGTTCAAGCCAATTCTATGCACCAGAACGACCGCAGAGGCGTAAGGCACAAGTAGTAAGGTAAGAAAAACAACTCGGGTGAGAGAGAAATCCGTAAGTCACTGGGATGTATTCCAGAGCTTGAATGATTTCCTTGTATCATCTTCATCATCCCAATCAGTTACTGGGAAAGCATTGAGGAGAGATTCGTAAATCTTGTCTAACGAGGAAAACTATGAGACTTTTCTCCATGGGCACGACATGGTTTGAAAACTGTTTCTACGAAATGTGATATTAAAAATTAGTAAAATAAAATAGGTTGACAAAAAAATATAGTCTGTGTGTCGTGGGTGGAAGTACGGACCCGCCAGTCACATAGCTGCAAGCGCTGGGGGGAGGAAAGGACCGACTCAGGCAGCTGGGCCCGTGCGCCACCCTACGGCATACAGACTATGGATATGATAGGTTCATTATAAATTTACATGCAATACTCAGTCAAGCAGCATTTCGTGCTTTAAATTTCCATAAGATTGATAACATGAAACTGTATTTCAGTTTCTTCGAAGTTTTATAAATTCGATTCACGACGTAGCAACAGAATATCGGTTGTGGCATGGATTCTTAGATTTATATTCGAGTTAAATCGATAATTATTCCAATGCCATTAATCGGATTTTTTTCGAGTTACTATTCAAATTGAATATTATTCCTATTCAAGTTGTTCACTTCATGGAAAAAATATTTAATACGGAACTCATATGGAAATGTTAACAAAAAAAATAACTCAACGCAAAAAAAAACGAATAAAAGAGTTACAGGATATTCAATGAGTTGAATCTTCCAGTGACGGTATTTGGACACACGTTTTGGACTTAAGCACCGTTTCAACTTTCGGCCAATGAGGAATATTGAACCAATATTATATTGCTGAGCATTCATGAGTCTTTGGCCACATAAGAGGTACTGAGTATTCAATGAGTTGAGTCTTCCAGCGATGATATTCGGGCACACATTTTTGGACGTAGGCACCGTTTCCAATTTTGGCCAAAGGAGAATACTGAATCAATCCTAAGATATATTGCCGTGCATTCAAGAGACTTTGGCATCGGCCGTTGGACAAAAGATAAAATCTCACCACCAAACTTGGCTTTTTCGTCCCGAACGAGGGACCCAGTTCGCGAGCAGATTCTTAACGAGAGCTGGAATATTTCGTCCGTGTTTCCAGACGATTCATACGCAGCGCGCGGCCGCGAAAAATTCGACGACACACATTCACAGGCAAAGAGAACGGATGGATTACAAAAGGCTAGCCCATCGATTTTCGAGTCACGTATTAAAATGACTACTTGACTACTCCAGGTGAAAGAAATCTGTCGTTGTTGCGAAACAGGCGTCTGCGACCTCAATAGTGAAATATTTTTTTTCCAAGTGCATCCTGACTCAACCGGCTTCCAAGATTTCCGACAGCTTTTCTTACGTTAACCTCTTAGAAGAGAATGGAGAATAGTTTCCACCAAGTTAGATAAATAAGTGTTTGGGAATCGATACTTTTTAAGCTTGAACCAATGATTGGGATGTCCGTGAAAGGCTTCAATATGAGAGAGAAAAGCTATCCCAGAGTTGAATCAGGAGATATTTATGTCGTCTTAAATGAATTTTATTTCTATTACTATGAAATAAAGAGAAAAAGGCAATATTAGCCAATTTTTATGGAACTTGGGGTCGTACAAGTCTATTCAATCCACTTAAAAATATGAAATGTCCAATAAAATCCATATTTTTCCATACAAGAATTTGGTTTCATTGATACAATATCAATAAGGTTTTAATATGACCTGAGTTCCACAAGTTAATGCATTATAATTACTATTTTATTCCGATTGCATTTGATTTTTTATTTTAATGTGTTTTGAAGCGAAATTACATTCTTAATGTTAATAAATTCATTTGATATTACAATGTATCAGCAAAATTTTGAGCAAAAACCATCTAATCTCATTACAATAGTATTTTAGAAGATTGAAGAACTAAAATTACTTCCATAATATAATAGGAACAGTGCACCCGAAAATTCTGCAAGTAATAAGTTGACGGATCTCATTCCCTTACGAACTAAAGGTCACTGAAAACTTCCAATGCGCGGCAAGTTAAAAAAAAGAGATGTATCGCCTCAATTTGCTGTTCACGAGGTAGCATCGTGACACCATAGCAATTCCGTACGAGGTAAATTGCAGAACTTCCTGCAAAAAAAAAACCATTTTAAAAATCCCTTTCTCCTTTCAAACCCCGTCATTTCCTGTCCCTCTTCCCCATCTCCGGCCTTCCAACCTCTCACTTTCTTCCAGACACTCCGAACACATCCCATTCCTCTATTTAAGCTCTTATTTCTAAACCAAATCCCTCCCATGAACCTGATATTTTTGCCACATGTGATAGCCATGAAATTTAGACACCTTACGAATATAAATATTGGCCTTAGTATAACACTTCCCTCCCTATCATATTCGATTCCAGCTGGAATATTATATTTTATGGAATGGTAGCTAGAGGGACATTCAGCATTGTTGACGGAAAATTATCAAAGTCTAGTGTCTATTTCATCTCTTTTATCGACTCCAATTTAGTGATTGCTCGCTATTTTAACCGCTAATGGTCATAATAATTGAACGAACACACGTGATACGAATATGTCTATTTACCAATTATGATTCGCTTAAAGAATTCAAGCGTTAATCGACTCCTTCTTTTTCAGAGTAACAGTCATACATGACGTCATGAGGTTGAATATTTAATAGTCCGTTATAACCAGGCAACCAACCTTAAATAAAATTGAAACAGTTCGATTCAATTCCATTATATTCTGACACAATAAGGCCCTGGCACGTTGGTATCAGGTCTTGCTGGCATGCGTTTTTAGTTTAACACAGAGTACATAGTATTATAAGGAATTAATCGGAATACGTCAATCCTGCCCTTACATCAAGGGGCAAAATGACGTTATACATCCATTATTTTCTCCAATGCATTTCCCCTTTCTCTCATGACTTCATCAGACGTCATCAACGGAAGTATTAATTGCTCTGCAACGAAAACAATCACCTCAGTCCCACGCTAGCTTCTTTTAATTCATTTCTCCATCCATTCACATATAATTACGTGCGTGTCGTTAACAAGGGAGCGTGGCATGGGGTATTTCGACACCATACCAACAGTTCAAACGATTGCGTGAATAAAATCCATAGTTTCATCCCGGATTCTACCAGAAAAATAATCTGCCAACGCGACATTTCGACGTGTTTTGCGCATCGTAATTTGGATAATCACATAGAATTTAAGCCGGTAAAAATACCCTGACACTTCTCCAACGCCGTATGGATCGACGATTTTAATTACAGCATTACACAGTTCCGTTACCCTCAAATCTCTAGTACCAATTTTTAGCGCACTAAATCACCATCAAAAATGCAAAACTCCTATTTATTTCATCATAATCCGTTGCATATATTATTTCTTAAATTCGACGAACAAAAATTTGGCAAATATTGAAGTCTTTCTTATTAATTACTCTTCTCGGTATCTTGTTATCTGAAGCACTTAAAATTGCACGTATTTTTTCCAGAAAATCTTTATGAATTATATTTGTATAATTTTTACTTATTTTCTTCCATGTAAGATTAACAAGCAATTAAGAGCGCGTCTAGCACATTAAATTAATCTCATGTAACGCGGAAATTCTAGATAAACTAAACTCAACGAATCATGTTTTCAGCTAGAAGATATATAGCTCGGAATAGTGCAGGAAGAAAGTTTCAAGTTTTTTTTTAAGTTCTTTAATCTAATTTTTACGTGACATGAATGGAATTATAAATTTCTGCGTAATTCATCGAAGCCGTGCGAAGGAAAAGAATAACAATAGCTGGCATCGCCGTTGTCATCTTCACTCTCCAAACGCACGCACACATACGCGTGAAGTTCCCAAGGTTCGGTCACACCAAGTGGCCACACGCGTATTCATAGTGCCTACGCGTAGGTGAGGGCGAGGTGGATTCCATGGAAACGCCTGGAAAATTTATTAACGGAATCCTCTCCTTCTTCATACCTTTGTTTTCTGTGATGGCCCGGGAGAGGGAAAGGAAAGGTAGCATCATCTCCTTTTCCCATGGTTTCACAACTTGCCTAACGCTCTTCGCAGGCAGGTCTTTCGGTTGACCAAGGAAGTGTAGAATGTACGATGGTCTCATTCATCAATACGTCACTAAAGATTCCACGGAATTACTCGCGGTCTGAGTGAGCTCAGGTGCGCAGGTACAAGGCTTGATGCTGGAGATGTAATATGCTGGGGGATCGGGCTGGAGCGGTGGCTAGAGTGTTGGCTTCCCACCCGGCGAGCTCGGGTTCAAATCCCGGCAGTGGTATAGAATTTTCAGAGACTACCCGATCCCTGCTTGATTGTTGTGTGGAGGACATTTCAAGCGCAACACTCCGTCCGTCGGATGGGACGTTAAGCCGTGATCCCCTTGGCGCCTTTCGTTAAGAGCATACTAATCCCGACGCCGGGTTTCTCTCCGGTATACCGGAAATTTATGTAACTCAAAGTAATTCTTCACGGGATTCCCACCAGGTGTTTTTTTTCAGTTAAGGCCGACGTTTCGATGGCTACTCTGCCATCGTTCAAAGGAAGCGACCCTACGCAGGGCCAGAAGATATATATAAACCCGGATTAATTTTGAACCATTGCTCATCGCCTTGAACATACGTTGGCAGATTGAAACGTTGGCTCTGACTGAATAGATCACCTACCTGGTGTGAACCCCGTGAAGAATTCATCCACATCGCGAGCGAGGAAATTATCGAGTCTTATAAAACTCATAGTAAGCTTACAAAGTTGGTTAACACTATGCCTCAAAAGATGATCATAGTCCTAATGGACTTATTTTGTTCTAAGGATATCCGGCAGGCGGAAGAGGGGATATTCAGAGGGGCACATGCCGTTCATGCAAAGTTTTTTGTGGAAAAATATGAAGAAAAACATTTTTAGTACAATTGAGAGCAGTGATCAATATACTATCTCAACCTTGCACAGAGCTAGCAATAGCTCATTGAATTGTGTACACCCGCAGATAGGAGGCCTATATACTATTAGTAAAATGAAATTTATTAGTGCACTCATCGCATTGCACAGGCCACTGGATATTTATTCGGATTACAACACTGCTTAATAAGGAACAAAATTTGTATTTGAGATACGAGAAAATATTTACAAAACGTCCTTTATACACCCTGAAATTTTCAGGATGTTTGCGTTATTTTTAAACGACTAATACATCATCAAAAAGACAAAATGTGATGGGTAGATATGGAGTGATGTGTCTCTATGTGAGGTGTTGCTTTCATTTCTTTCTGATCCGCCAAAAGAACTCCCCGAAAAATCGATAAATAATGATGCGGACCCTTTCACCTCCTATGATTTCCACGACCTACCCTTATATCTGGGCTAATAAAACTGTTGGGCCTTTCACTTCCTCGGCCATAATTTCTAATGGATCTCTTCCGGAAGTCTTTTAAAAATCTCCAGGCCATCTCCATTCCAGGTAGAGAAAAACTTTGGATGGTCATTATCACGATGTGAGGCTAGGGCAAACACTCTAGCCTTAAGCACCTTCATCACACTCTGAGAGATCGAAAAGATGGTATTGAGAGTAATATAAATTGAAGACGTGAACGGCCGCCGGTATTATGAGGTGCTCGTCAAAGAAAGTGCATCTGGCAAGTTTCTAATGCATCCAAGCCTGGCTCTTCTATCGTTCATTGCATTGCGGCAGTTAATAGTGGTACAGAGGATGGAAACTGGTTCCCATTTTGAAGTGTCTCTAAATGATATTCAACCGACTGAGACATGATATAGTGGAAGTTCGACTTGTTGAAATAAAAGTCAGTTACACTTTTCCACAGTAAAAATAACTGTGCTATAAGTGCAATCACCTTTTATTTCACTTTGTCTCCAAATTATGGAAAATAAAAGCATAAAATTTGATGGATTCACAACTATATTATATTAAGCACGACTCCGGTTTCATAGCGTTTCTTCAGGTGTCACTAAACCTAAATAATAACGAGTCGTGATTTAGATTTTGGCTCAATCTTTTGGCTACAACGAAGCCACAATGCCTGCTCATGTGTATATTTACCCTCACAGGGAATGAAACAAGGAGCGCTTCTCCCACATACGCACCAATCTCCCAGGAGATACGTAACTTGACACACGGCACCCGTATACTAGTATAACGCCAGTACGAGACGCCCCCTAGTCCCCCCCTAGCACTCCGTTTTCCTTTGCGCCGGGCGGCCAGTGACGATTTCCACTTGCTCTCCCACTCCTATTTCCCAAATATTTCTAAATATAACAGTGGTCAAGCTGTGCCCAATCCAACCAGCGTGCGAAAGATAATATGGCCTATAGCGCCTCAAAGCATTTCGATATTCCGTTAACTCGGACACCTGACCGCAAATATTACAACAGTATTGATCAGTCGCCCAGAGAGTGTAATACTCTACACGCAATGAACTAGATTTGCAGTCAAAGATAAGACTCCTATTAAACGATAATTAAAATATGTCCATACAGAAAGAGAATTATTGAAAATAATGGAAATTTCAAAAATCAAGCTCATCGCACACTTACTCGGGCACAAAATTTCACACAAATTATTGAGTGAGAAAAAATTCTAGGCGAATAAAAGGGAAAATAATCATAAACGTTACACTAAAAAATTCTTGGAGAAAGAAATGGGATTCACCTCGTAGAACGAAAGAAAAAGATGGCTGAAAAAATTGATTGTTTGAGGTCATAGCGGAACAAAAAAAAACAAACCTTTTGCGGATAGAATAATAAGACGTATCGCAGCAAATGTATATTGGAACAAGTTTCATTAGCTGGACCACTTGCATTTTTATAAAATTCAATTCATCGTGGGGTTATCATTTTAAATAACTACTTTCGCAGAGAGAGGAATAAGAGGTATCACAGAGAATATATATCGGAATATGCCTCATTAATGGGAACACTTACATTTTTAAAAAGTACGATTCATAATGAAGTTATAATTTTAAATAAATCCTTTTTTTAAGTAAGAAGAAGAGGCATTACAAAAATTTTATATTGGGATATGCCTCATTAATACGTACACTTACATTTTAGAAAATTCGATTCATCATAAAGTTATCATTTTAGAGAACTGTTGCGGATGTCAATAAAACAGGAGCATACATCGCTCTGTCTCGACGAAGCTACCTCAAGCGATACAACATTTTAACGGCGCAATCATCGGTATATTATCGCATCCCACGGGTCCTCCGCTTTGGCAAGGAAAGAGCGCAATTTATATTTATTACGCCCTCTAGGAGGAGAACACTGCCACAAGTTCACGCCCGATGTAAGTTGAAAAAGCAGCATGGACCCCGCCATTAATTTTATTGGGACATCACCGTGAGGAACTCTGTTGTAGTGAGCACCTGTTGGACCCGCCTGGATTGGGGAGTTGAAAACAACCGGTACGAATCCAGATAGGAGCGGCAGAAGGGTGAAGCTAAGTTCACCGGGTTCTATGGCTCACAGCTCTACACTTCCGGCCCCTCGAGGGATTATCCACTCTATGAGAGGACCATCCGTCATGCATGGCTAGGAATGTTAAAATTAGACTTAAACATCATCACCACCATCCTCAAATTTATTGCCATTCACTTCCCAAGATGGGTTCGATAAGACCTAGGCCAGAGGAATGATTTTACTAAAGCCACTAACCAAATTTAGCACTAAAGATGGGGAATACGATTCTTTTTTCTCTTTTATCCGCGTATTTCCCACTTCCTGCTTGATTTCTATCCTTCTTTCAACACGAAGTCACTTTGGAAATCGTTTCAATGCTGCTCATAAGATCGATCCCGGGTCCATTAAATATGAATTTTATACAGTAGCCATACGGTTCCCAAGGTCTCAGATAGCTACCGATGTACTGAAAATTACATTCAACTGAAATTTATATTAAAGTGATGGCATTAACATTAATGCTAGTATTAAGAAAACAATTTGCCTGATAGAAGGCGTCATTTAACAAAATGGTAGGAATTTCATAACCTGACGGAAAGCAGAGACCCAAGGGTTAGAACTCACTGAGAATATAAGATGACGGTCGCCTCCACACAAACTAATGGCACAATAAGGCGCGTCCTTAATAACATTTTCTAGTCGGAGATAGTCGGAGATTTCGAGTCGGACAGTGGCGGATCCAGGGTAGGGACAATAAGGTGGCTAAGTGGGGGTAATCTCCAAGCATTAGTGGGGGTCCGAACAAAATTATCATTCTATCTAGTGTAAATTGGATACCCAAGGTAGGGGCTATAGCCCCTTTAGCCAGTGGCGGATCTATGAGGGGGGTTAAGGGGGCTCTAGCCAATTTGGTATCCAATTTACACTAGATTGATTGGTAATTTTGTTCGGACCCCCACTACTACTGGGAGATTAACCCCCACTTAGCTCCCCCCCTTTTCCCTATCCTGGATCCGCCACTGCCCTCACCCTCCCCCCCCCCATAGATACGCCACTAGCGAAAAACATTTCACGCGTACTTAATTATTTATTGGCATTTCGTAAGAGTCCAAATACATGATGCTATATTAATTTATTTTGCCGCATTCGAATAATGATCCCTTCATCAAAAATGAAAAACGAACACGTTACCACAAAGTCGACAAAATTCAGCAATGAAGTAAAAATAATTTAAACCCCAGGGTACATCGCAAAATTTGGAAACGTTTTAGCGATAGCACAATAAGTCAAATTTAAAACACCAATTCCCAGCACTGCAAATGGAATATTTCCTCTCTCGAGAGTTCCATCACTGGAAAATACCATCCACGTCCTTCTACGGCCTATAGATTCTCCTCAGATGCATAATTCTTGTAATATGGAATTCGGATACACCCATGTTTTTCTATCCGGTACGGCGCCCACTCGCGAGAACACGATTCTGTCGGTATCATGGGCGGAGGTAAGGAACAAACAGGTTGGAAAGAGGCAAAGGTGACGGGGAGGCGAAGTCTTCGGGCATACTGTGGTCGCTGGTGAAGAGGAAGAAGAAGACCCACACATCAGAGCATCCGCATTCTTATCCGACCTTGACCTCGAAAACAAGGTGGGAGGGGACGCTGGAAGCGGAAAAATGGAGGGGGTAGTCGTAATAGGGGAAGGGGAATGAAGCCGTTTGGTGATGAATAACGGTGTTTGAAATCACTCGAGACACATGGTAAGGTTGGGAGCAGAGGGGAAGTTGTGTAGGGAACGCAGGAGAGTAGAGGGAGATAGAAAATTGGCTGCCAACAGTATTATTCGAATGAAATATCACGCTCCCTCTTTCTCTAGAGAGTTTCTTGAAGGGATTCGTCACTTCTGCAAGGCCCGTCTAGTTCCCATACGTATAATGTGAACACACTAAATTATCTTAAGAATGATCTACTTGGGAAATGCAGTCTTTGATGGAAATATTTTCTTGCATCTTTGCCAGGTAATGTCATTGTTAAAATCTTCAATGGGTAATGTCTACCGTTTCAATAATCACCTCAATCCTAAGTGTGATCATTTCAGCTCTGAATATACTGAGGCAAAAATTTCGTCTTTTTAGGATGTATAGAGTACGATAAAGTCAAAAATCCTCTAAATTTTGATTGCATAAATCTAATCACGGGATTATGTAGGAATGGGGGTGCTTGAGTAGGACAAGCCACGCCCACTTTGACCAAAACATAGACAATCCCATAAGGGTCAATGCTCACTGTTTGGAGATTTTTTTTGTAATAACTCGTTGATGCATTAAAATACACAATAGAACGCACAATGTAAACTCTTTTTTCTTACTTCATCGGTAGGCTTCGCGAAGTAGTGACTTAAATATCTTTTCTCAAGGAAAAATTATTATCAACCACCACGGTTACGTTCTACAACCAGCTCAGCTGAAAATAAAATTTTACAGTAAACTAGTCATTTACCTGCACTTATACAGCTATTTCATTATAGCCAACGGAGATTAACAATTACAATAATAAAGTATATTTTCAAGGATATCCCCACCATTAAAGTGGCTAACAGAAACAGAGTTTATACATTAATAGAAGTACCGCGAATGATGGAAAAAATTCGATGAGTCTTTGGCGTAATGCTATTGATTATGGTAGCATTTTTCACTTAATGTAGTTCATTTTCAGAACAAATCGTAGCCACCTCAAAATACCAGGCGGAGACTTGAGTCCAAAAATTGTCAATCTAAGATGGCGGAACGTTGACCACGCCAAAAACTTGGGAACAGCGCCTCCAGATATTCACAACCTCCTTAGTTATAATGAACTTCCACAAAGTTGACCCAGAGACGAAAGAGATTACAAACAACGGGTTCAACTTCACAGTTCTTCTCCCACCCATCACAATGGCGCAAATGACCTCTACTGCTGGCCAGCTCCTCCAAATACCTGCCTAACTACCCAGAAATACAAGACCAAAGTCATCGTACGGTGATCTGAATTCGGCACATTACGGAAACGAGAATATCCCACGGAACATTTCCACGGATCCGACCAATCAAAATGCCATATAAAACCGCGAAACCTCCTAAACTTTCCAATTGGCTGTCATCATTTCTCTCTTTCTCTCCCCCCATTTCCCTAGGACGAATCGAATCCACCTCCGGCTGAAGGTCGTTCGGTAAAATTTAAACCACGCACGCCCTCAAGATAGGAAAAAAAGTAAAAACCGAAATCTCCGCCTTGGACCTTGAGAAACGGCCTTTCTTCGAAAAAAAATTTTTACGTAGATAGATAGCCGTACTTTTCTAAGTGTTACGGAGATTCGAACGCCTGCGGGAAAAGAGGAAACGATCGTCTCTGCCCGGTATATCTCCTGCGGCGCTCTGGATTTGACTCATCGCGGTATTTCCGCGAGTTTCTTTCTACCATAGCTCGGTATGCTCAAACAGGTGAGCACATATTAATTCCCCTGAATGTTTATCATCTTTACTGAAAATAATCCAAACCCAATATATATTTTGCCAATGCAATTGTATGTATGCAAACCCAATATATATATATTGCCAATGCAATAATATATATATATTTCTTTACGTCATTCGTCATCATCATCATCATCACTGGTCAATGCTCTGCACTTCATTCTCCCATCAGCTGATGTTTTCACACTTACGTAGTTCTTTTCATTCACATTCTTCTCTGCCCCATATATTTTTCTCGTGGCCTTCATTGCCCGTTCTTGCCTTCTACTTGTTCCTCGACGATTGTCTTCACCACGCCATCATGTCTCAAGATGTAGATTATCAGGTTGTTCCGTCTTCTTATTCAGGTTTTCGTGAGGCTTCTCTTCTACTCTTCTTAGGACTTCCTCATAACTAACTCAGTCGATCTATTTAATCTTCATAATTCTTCTGTATTTACATCACTATTCACATAAAAACATTATTCGAAAGGGGAATATTCCTATTTCAGCACTCAATACAATCCGAACAGAAATAGCATAATATTTCAAACCAACTCACGAATTGCTGATTACTCATGAATTACCTATCAAATTCATTTTTTGCAAGTATTATTATCACTGGTTATCAAATAAAATTGCTAAAATAATCAAAGAGAAAAATATGTGATTTTTCAGCAGAAAACATCATTTTCAGAAAAATACGTAGCGTTAACGAAAATTTATTTATTTATTTGATCCAAAAACAGCACGAGGCCAATTACAGAGGACTACAATAACAGGAGAAACAATTTCATAATATTAAGCAACGTAACCAACAACAACAAAAAATAGTCAACAGTATTTACAAATAAATAACAAAAAATAGCCATCGGGTGGTGTGAGGAACAGGAGGAAAATTACGATAGTGATGGTGCAAGTTGGGTGAGGGATGAAAAAAAGGATCAAAATTTGGAACACATTTAGCATAGGAGTTAATGGAAGGAGGAAGTCTGGATAGAAAAGAACGTTTAGAAACAGAAATGGAATGGAGGACTTAGATAACAATTCATTAACGCAAGCAATAAGCGAGCGGCGTATAGTATTTACGTTTATGGTATCACAGTACAAATAGAAGACATTATGAAAGTAATTTCGTGTTATCAGCATCTGTGATTTGGAAAGAAAATAATTCGCAGTTCTACAAGGCAAACGCATTCCACGGGCATAGTTCCTCTACGCTTCGCGATGTCGATTGACTCAGCTGACGCATATGAGCTCAGGGATAGTACTAGCATGCAAATGCATTTACGCGTAATCCAAGATTAAATGTTTCGTGGAATAGATTCCGTCAGTGAGCTTAGACAAAAGGCCAAGGCCGCATCGGCTAAGATCAAACAAAACGCTGAGCCGAGAGAAGGCCGAGTAGTCGTTCGCGAAGGTTAAGTTTCTCCTTCCAATACAATCAGGTAAATCCGTCAGAGTACCTACAGAAAGCATCCATATCGGGACAGTAATTACCATTTACTTATTCAGAGAAGGTAGTGCAGGCATATTGCATCATGCTGCTACCCATGACCAAAAGCAAATTAGATCTAAGGTTTCCGCGGCGTTTCTTCATATGAGTCTCGCCTTTTGGGCGTTCCTCCGCGTTCAGTTGCCCATAGGTTACGACAGTTTCTCCAGCCATCCTGCTGGCGTCTTCAGGTCAGAAGACACACTAAGAAGTTACCTATGGACAACTCAACGCGAAGGAACGTCCGAAATCCGAGCAAATCTCAACAAAATGATTAAAGCCTGATACACACGATCCTTTTTTCCAACCCTTTCAAGGGCCAGCTTCAGCGATCGATCCAATGATTGCAGAAAAAAGACCGTTTCAAGTAAAAATTTTCCGCGATGACTCGAGGGATGGAAATCCTATCCTTTTTTCCACCATTCGGCTCGTCCCGTTTTCCGTCGCTTAAATCATCAGTGGAGCGTCCCTCAGCCAATAGGAACGCACAGCAGCTAACAGCGATGGTGACGCAATGCTTGGCTTTTAATTGAATGAAATTAGTAAATAAGAAAAGTGACGGAATAAGCAATGGAAAAAAGGACGGTGGGAATGACCGTGTGATTCAGAAAATGGGAGGTAGAGCGATCATTTCATTGTTCCCAGAAAAGATATCGCTGGAGCTGTCATTAAGAGGGACGGAAAAAATTATTCTGCCAATAAGACTTAAGGCTAAATAAAAAGGGATCGTGGCAGCGCTTGGCTTCTAACCAAAGGGTTCTGAGTTCAATTCTTGGGTGAAACCTCGAATGCCAACAACGAAAATCCTAGTCTAAGAAATCGTTGCCCTCGTCTGAACTGTCCTTTCTTAAATATTTGGCGAATTATAACGAATTTTAATATGCACCAAGGATGAAATTCGCCATGAAAAATCAATTAGTTCAGCCGGGATATTAACCCGGATATCCCACTTGCTGGTCAGATGTGCTACCAGTTACACGCTTTAATCTCCTGAATCCCGGGATCTATATATTTCTGGTTTATTAAATGTTAACAAAAAACATGAGCAATTTCTATGAATTATGCTTCTGTATAATGCTGCCATCTGCGGGGACACACTGAGATTGTTGAAATAACAACACTTCACTTAGCTAAGTGGTGAAAATTTTCAAACCTTGATGTATTGTATAAAATATGCCAGGACCGAGTAGGCTAAATCTCTTTCTATCGAAATCCCTCTAAAATTGATTTCACAATTGATACATGGTGTGCGCTTTGATGGATTATTTCAGTGATACATATGGGTCGTAATGCGTCAAGCCACTCAAAGTTTCGTCGTCGTGAAAGGGGCTTCACTCCAGCGCATCGTATAGATAGGGTAGGGTCGTAAGGCGGTGATGTCAACGCTTGCGACAGTGAGATTGAATTTAAGAAGCAGGTCGGGAGATAAAGGCGGTCACTAGCTGGTTGAGGTAGGGTGCATTATTGCGAGATATTAGGGTTCAGGGCGGGGAGGGGTGATTGATTGCATGAGGGTGTTTTGTATGTCCCGTATGGCTACCTGTCAGGGGTGCATCATCGCCCGAGTTATTCAACCGCCTCCAAACGCTCCCACACTGCGGGGCCGAAACGCGAACGGCATTAAGTCACGAGTCAGCCCTGTTCTCACAACGCGAAGAGAGTGGAGTCGTGTTCCTCTCCCACGAGGCTCACAGGCTCCAAGAGACTCGGCAACCTCAAACCGGCAGCGTCGGCCGACAGGAGGCAATCCGACCGACGCGCCACTAGGGATCAATGAACAAGAGCGGCGCCCGAAGCAAGTGTGATAAGAAAATGTGGGCCAAACGTTTAGAAACACCAAGGAATGCCAATGTTCGCCATGAAAAAATATTTATCTCAGCCGAGATTTAAACCCGTATTTCTCGATTGCCGGTCAAGCGTGTTAGCTAGCACCTTAGGTTGGGATAAAGAGTCAAAAGTGCTCCAAACAATACAAAATTGACGGAAACTTCCTAATAATTTTTATTTTTTAAATTTTTTTTAAAATTTCGTTCCCAAACCACCGAATACAGCTCATATTGGCCATTTTAGATCGGGATATTCAACAAATTTAACAATCAAACGTACACAAATAACCATGCCCTGGCCAGAGAAAAATCATCCAGACGGGACTCGAACCCGCGACCTCTTGTTTGGCAGGCGAGGACTTTACCTCGCCGCCACTGAGGCCGGCGAACTATGAACTACAAATGATGGGGCCATGCGTTTATTTTAATGCTATCACTAAAGTATTCAACCATAAGAATTTCAGATACGTATTATTGAGACGTTAATCAGAGCCAAATACACTCTGTGCCCCTTATCAATTCCTAAAAATAACTTCCAGTAAACCCCGACACTCTTCCCAGTCTCGGGATTAAATTTACTTCCTTCCCAGCCTGAGAAGCAAATAATAGAAGATAGGAATTATGTACACTTGAAAGTATATATAAACACACTCCAAGGGGGATATATGAAGACAAAATAAACTCGATGATTGACTGAAGTCAATCTCGTTCCAAACCTAACTCCGCCTGTACTCCTCTCGCATTTGCGGTTCATATGGAAACTCGGTCCTATGTGAGGGACTGAACCGCAAATTGAAAAGAAGAAAGCAGTGGTTTGAGGTCGAAAGAGACTCTGGCTACTTGCTGTTGGTGAAATATGTACGAGTAAGGGATAGGTAAAGAAATCAACAACTGATGACTCCGATGAGGAACTACGCCGTGAAAACATGTTAAAATATTTACCGAAGATAATTGATCAAGATGAATATTGAAGTTTTTAAATCTTCCGCATCATCTTCATTGTGCTTCATTCTTCTTTGTTCGTATAGGTTACGTACCGATGCTATTGATTTTATTCCTCCAGCCATAAGACTTCTTGAGGAAGAATCGACCTGGATAATCGTGTTGGTGAAATATAAACTCAACACTAGCTTTCTACAATACTTTAAAATAAAAGCTAGGCGGCAGGGCACTGAACATAGTAACACATTATTCAATTAGGTACTTATGTATCGCGATTTTAAACTAAGCATAACGACTGGATTTCAAAGGTGAAAACTGGGATAACTTGGATAAAACTGGGGTAAAATAGCGTCATTATAAACATTTAGGACATACCTAAATAAAATGTCACTGTCATGGATACATTACTATGTATTTTATTTGGTAAAGACAGCACGTACTCTGCAGTACATACGCCAAGAATATGCGAATGCGAGACTACACCTGGACGTAGAAGTTGAATGAATAAAAACTTTTCCTATTCCTTCAACTCCTATAACAAAGGGTTTCCAGTAAGTCACGCCCGCCACTATTACTATGCCTGAAATTTAGGACAGACTTCTCTCACGAAACCTTCAGCACGTGACTCCTACCACTGTCTCAAAAATACTCGAGTGATACCGTGCAATGTGTGTTTCTTTCCCACTATCAATCAATCTCATACAATATTCTTTTGCTCTCCTCGTGTCAAAGAGTGGCATTGAAAGGGCGAATGGGTTTTAACTAGGGAAAGAGATGGTGGGAGATCAGTACCTAACCGCAGTCACATTAACAAATGTGTCTCCAAAGCAGTAACTATTCCGTGAGGTATTGTTCAGGGAATCACATTATATCGAGACAGCAACCCCATCCCAAAGGCATCCTCTCCACTCGTAAAGTGGCACGAATGGCTCGATTTGCTCACCTCGGCTCACGATGAACTATCACGATAGGCTTCGTTTTCGTTTCGCGAACGGAAACAAAACGAGGAAAGAGACGAGTATAGGTTGTCCGTAGAGGTGGAGGGATTGTTGGTTTGTATTGCATCGATTCGCAAGAGAGATTGCGAAAACTGAGAAGAAATCGCTCCTCCAATCGGGATTTACAAATATTTTACCGTGTGATCCCGCGAATCAAATAAAAGGAACGCGATTGCTCATTTAATTGGCAATCGAATCTTTCTTTCGCTGTTTCCTGAAATGGATCGTAGACACTCGACGTTAAATGTTTCTGCAGACATTCTATTCCCTATTACAGGTCTTATTTATGTTCAGAGTGGAGAAAAAGGAAACTTTTTTGAAAGTGAAAGAATATTCTCAGCAGTAATCACGTGATAGCTAAGTTAACTAGAAACTTAATTATATTGACTTATTTATTTTAACCTTGGCCATACATACTGGCACCCTCTTGGCAGGGCTGAGGGCTCTTTCACAGTGTTATACTTGGACGAGTTCTGAAATCGCAAAATATTTGTTCCTGTAAAAATCTTTTTGCTTTTCAATATCCTCAACCAAATCACTTACCAAACTATATCCTTTCGCCAAATCAATCTTTTAGTAATTTTAAATGCCACAACACGGACCAAAATGAAATCTCCAGAAACAAAAGTTAGCATTGAAATAATTAGCAACCAGAAAAACGAATAAGCAATATTAATTAATGCTACATGAAAAAAGATGCAATTTAAACAGACTCAAGCCACAAGATGATCCCATGAGAATTATCTGAATAAGAGAGTATGGTATACGCTTCCCTATAGATACGATAGAGGATTATCGGTAGCGTTCCGGTAGTCTGCGCAGGGGAATGCAGTGTCAATTGTTTTCACTGCGTGAGTGGCATAAATTGTATGTACAGGAATGGTTTTATTTTCAGTACCGCACCAGGCGCCTATCCATGCTCCCAAGCCACGTGGTACAGCAACCAATTAATAGTATGTCATGTGAATGTCAGCTTGATGGTAAATTATGGTACATTTATAGACAAAAGCATTAGAAACAATAAGAAAATAACACGCAAAATTTCCAGTGCAACGATTTTTAGTTACAGTTCTCATTTCAACGAAATCAACCTACTTCCCATTGCCCTCCCATCACCCGTGACTTACTATTCACAGAAATGCACGAATTTTAACTGTGTCGAACACATTTGAATGTTTTTTCAACAAGGAAAACGGATTTTTTATTAAAATAGCTAACAATTCAAATCAGTTTCGGATATGCATTATAGATTTCTTAGCTAGATAGATAGATCTTCGTATTGAACAAATAAGTGTAAGGAAAGTATTATACGAGTCTTTAAATTTAATATAGTTGACATTCTGGCTGAATGTTTAAATTGAAGGGAAGCTGTATTAATCATGGTAGTTTACTAATGATTTTCTTTCTTTTCAGGTAATTACTGCAGTTACTGCTTTCCGTAAGAGGCAAAGGTGAAAACCCGAAAAGGTAAAACAAAGCACTTGTTTAACATGACGGCTTCGAGGGTTGATTTGGTATCTTATCAAGCGAGAAGGTTCAAATCACCAAGGTAACATTGGTCCTTTTGTTTATAATCCAATTCATTGCAAGTAACTAATTATAATTCATAACTAAGCAGCACTGATTTTACGTCACTGCCACTCTCGCAATTTTTTTTGTACAAAATTGAATAAATTCATTCCTCCTTTTCCTAAAGAAGCCCATCATACAAAAAAAGCATATTAATTTTATCCGAATGGATAACACAGGTCAGCAGCATTATCAAAGAATACAACAGAAAGAACGTTATACGTACTTATAATTATTTTTTCAAACGCCAAGTCCATATTTCTTCCAGCTTCCATTTTACTAGATATTATAATCCACTTATATTTGTGTACTTGTGTGGAGCCAATTAGTGAATATAATATATAATAACGTCACTCAAGAGGCATACTGAAACATTGGACTTAGAAAAATAACCTTTAATTCCAAGGAGTCGCAATAGAGGAATAGTAAGAACGGGAATTGGCGAAATTCAAGGAAATAGTCTATAAATGGTCGCATTTCATTAGCTCAAATCGCCCCTCAGCGTCTTCATTTTCTCATAAACTATTATTCTAAATGGTGCAGGCTAAAATGAACCAAACGAGTTTTCTTGCTTAGCTGAGGAAAACACTACAGGTAATCTAATAATTTCTCTACATCGAAATCATATTATTTTAACATCTCTGCTTAGATATTTAGGTGTTATATGAAAGAAATAAACTCCGAAACGTGGATTACTCAAGGATAATTATCAAAATAAATGTATTCTTGGGGTAGGTTGCGAATAAATACTCCAGGTGAAAGTAAAACTGAAGCTAAAAATAATGAGGTTCTTACGAGGAAAAACGATATCTCCAACTTTCGATGAACCGCATCAATAAATACTTGTTATATTTTTTGCATAAATTTAAAATGTGAAAAAATGAATGACCGATTTGAGCCAATTCCAATCCAAGAAAAGAAGCATGAATGTAAAAGTTGAAAGATGCAATGAACCAGTTCCAGTCCAAGAAGAGTGTGCAAACTAGAAAAGATGCGAGGTAACATTGAGATTTTTCCCTTCGTGAAGAAGCGGATGACAGGATGGAAAACACACGTTTAAAGCTCCTTATTCCTTGAGAGAGCGGGTACCAGCGATTGAAAGTCTTCCGTGACACGACACCTGGGGCCTTCCCCCTGCAATAGCCTCTCAAAATAGTCGCAAAAGCCATTTGAGCGCCCGTGCGATCACAATGCTGCACCGCATAACCTATAAATATTGACCTGGGGGAGAGAGGTGACGAGGGAGCTAGCGTCAACTCGCAGCGGCGGCAAAGTGAGGTCGCCGTAACCAATTTAAGTCGAGGACATTATAGAGCGCCCCGTGTTGCGTAAATAATGACTCGCTCCCGACCAAACAGAGACTTCGCAGGCGTTGAAGTCACCGTCGCTGACGGTGAGTTGCATGACTGTCTTCTGTAGTGCATACGATATACCACGGGGGTCGCTGACATCATCCGTCTAACGTCAACATCCGTACTCAGCTGGAGCCCTCCCTGTTCAGCGGTTGTCCGAAAGACATCAGTTCTCGTGGATATTAACCAGGCATTTAGCAATCTGTCCTCGCTGGTGGCGGGCTTAAGTCCTTGCCTGTGACAATAGCGGTCCCAGGCGCAAGTCTCTCAAGGGTAGAAAATCACGACCGCCAGATGATTACGTACCACGTCGAAACCTAGGTTAGGTCATACAGCATTAACCCAATAAAGGCCGAACTAACTTATCTACTGATCTTTATTATTTTTTCATATCCTATGTATTTTACTTCTAATTAAGAGACATTTTGACAGGAAACAAAAAAAAAAATTAAATGCGTTTTCAAATATGTTCCCAAATGGGAACACGCCACAACATTTTACTATCGCTTGAAAAATAAGTATACACTTGACCAAAAAAGCTAAGTTTAGCAATGTACTATATATATTTATCTTTTGAATAAATAGGCATTTGTTACTGGAGTGCAACTGTAGGGAAAAATATCGAAAACCGCATTCTCACTACAGAGGTGATGAAAATAACGAAATAAAATAATAAATAATTTTTTAAATGGTATCTATAATTAACCACCAAGGTAAACACAAGTCATGCGATTCACTTGAAAAATACTTCTATACTTTACTTAAATAACAAAAAATGTAAAATTAATTGTAGATACGATTGTGCAATTGACTGTTAACGGTTAAATTTATGTGGAGTTATAAAGTTTGTTCATTTCATCATTTAACTAGTTTTAAGTGTGTTTATAGAGATTTTATCATTAAAAATAAACTCGGTAAAAATAAAATCCTTAAATATATCTAAAGATAAGGGTATAATGAGGATTCTACAAATTTCCACTGATATCAATACTAACAGAGGATATTCCTGGACAATTCAACGAATGCTCCGGAAGTATAGAAAAACTCGTTATATGACGTCGTATGACAAAGACGCAATTTTCCAACGTGTTTAATATTTTAACTACATTATCAACGCCCAGAGATTATAGATATGCAAGGAGAAATTTTTTCAGATGCAAAATATAGAGCCTTAACTGAGAATTGAAGATGTGGTAAAATGATATTTTAGCTACATTTTACACACCTAAAGCTTATAGATATGCGAGAAGACATTATTTCAGATGCAAAATACAGATCCTTAACTGAGAATTGAATGTATGGTAAAATGATATTTCAAACGATAATGGAGTCCTATAATAATTTCTGAACGCAATATTTTCATCACTTTCGGCATTAAAAAAAAAAAAAAGAATGAACAACATAAAGTGACACAAGTGAACCCTGACACATTATCGCTAAAGAGCACAATTTATTTTTTTTAAACTTTCGTTTTTCAAAAGAATCAGATTCCGTAAATTTCATTGGAGCAGATTTCAAAAGACGGAGCGACGAAGGCACACCGAAAAAAAAAACATCGTGGCATCACTTCTTGTGATTTTTATGACGAAGCAATATTTGTACAGGTAAATCACCAAGCTAGTTTGCTACTTTTGCCGCAAGCCCAAGCATGGGGAATTTGAAGGTCCGGTAGGAGAGACAAACAATGAAAATTCTAAATGGATAGTAAAAATAGGAACTATTGGGTGATACACCTGTATAACGGTGCCAGCCAATGACGCACACCAAGAAGCGATGTGCAATCCGATTTCCCGCAACAGCAAAAATGAGCTCGATTTTCCATATACCGTAATATTTCTATTGATAGCAGGATTATATGGACACTACGTAGGCCTTTTGTATGATATGCGATGATCTACAAATTCACTTTAAGTCGGATTTATGTCCACCAACATATAATATGAATGTATGCTGAATAGTTTCTAAAATATGCATATCACTAAAGCGTCGATTATATGAAATAAAATAAAAATGATTTAAATAGGTATATTAATGCGTAACTATAAAAAACATGGGTATGAATACGCCGCTGTTATTCTATTCAGTACTCTATATCTTGAAAACTTGAAATATTTCCTGCCAAAAATTGTATTATTTGTAAACTCACAAAAATGTTTTCCAAAACAGTGATATCTAAACCCTTATTGCATCATAAAAATTAGGAGACAAAAATAGAGAGTAATCTTTACGATTCAAATGCAATTTTTCAAACACTTATGACATAAAATGCAAAATCATGTAAAATGGACAAAATTATGAGTCATTTCATCTTAGTATTTAGTATAAAATGAATTTTGATACAATCCAAAACTGATAATGCGTTCTTGATCTCTTGATAAATGCGACAAAGATATAATTAAGTCAACAATAATAAACTACAGTGACTCACGAAAATGACTCCATTTATTGAAAATTTTCTTTTCTCTTTGAAATGGATTGCTAAACCTTTCGCACCAATCACTTAATATTTTAATTTTTCTTACAGGTTTTATCTTAATTTTTTTTTACTACTTTCGGCATGCACTTCAAGGAGAGTAAAACGAAACTGGTTGCATACGAAATTCATATACTCGTATTACGCAATGTTCGGATTTAGCCCAAAGTCGTCCTGCAGATTATATCGAATAAAAATGTTAAGAATCGCTGTATTTATAAGTGGATGTGGTGATTGAATTTGATATTGGGAGGAGGCGACTTGGCGCAGAGGGCCGTCCTGGATCCGGACGAAACGAAAGGAGGCCAACAGCAAGGAAAACTGACAGGGGATGAGAAAAGAGGTCCAACCGGCGAGTTCTCTTGAGGCCAAGACAGAGCAAGAGGGGATAATTGCGCGAGGGATAGGATACACACGGAAGGTGAAGGGAAAGAGAGAGAGATTTGAAGTAGGCATTCCTTCAAAGGGCGAGGCTTTGGCTAGCTAAGAGCACCGTCTCATCAAAGTAAACATTACCCCGCGAATGCTTACCATACCGCACGAGCAACTCGGCTATCCGCGAATCGGTACGCAAAAATTGCACACGGGGGCGAAATAATGCAGCAATTACATAAATTCCTCTCTGGCATTCACTAATGCAGTATAATGATCACGTAAGCCATTGTTTGCGAAGGAATAGCGTCATACCGGGAGTTCCAAGTGCCTAGCATAAATTGGGTGAGTGGGATAAACCGCCAAGCATAGACTTTAGGCGGCGGCGACGTTTATATATGCGTTTCGAAATTTGGCATATGTATCTAGGCTTTCTACATAAACCCTCAGCTTCTTAAAGACACCACCCCAATGAAAAAATTGTATAAACCTGTATAAAATTTGTATACATTCTTATATAATTGTCATGACAATGCATAAGAATGTATACAAAATTTATACAGGTTTATACAATCTTTTCATAGGGGCAATATTATTAAATGGTGTCTTTGAGGGATACTATAGCCGAGAAAACTTGCAGTCTACGACTGAAACGAGAGCGTTTCATTGCAATAGTGATTAACACGATTTTCAGATGTATCGCGATTAATTTTTTTCGATATTAGGGAATGCATCGTTAACGTTTTCGAATTTCTCTTTGCGTGAACGGTGGATTAAGGAATGAAATTAAAACTAAGATTAGATACTTGATTATATCCCAAACATGGGGTGCACAGTTGATGTAAAAATGCAAACTTTTTGCACGACCCGAAACATTTCTTTACATATTTATATATTGCTGCTGCAACATGATTTCGGGATATGTGAATTCTTTTCGAATCTCATTCCCTCCGAGACTATAGCAGATAAGTTAATTCCGTTTTCGAATGGCGGCAAAAATGGCGCCTTTAAATCTGCAGCGATATTTTTGAATTCGATTCTATGCTGCATCTACATAATAGCCATAGCAATGGATAGTCAAAACTGTTCGTCTATTACCACAAAGAAACCTCTTCCTCCTCCCTTATGCCGAACTTCTCATATTGTATTAACTCTCCTACTTTGGATATCGACAATTATTTTCGTGAATGAAAAACAAGAGCAGCGATTTTAGTATTTCAAGTAAAAATTTTGGTTTTTTATGTACATTTTCTGCCTCCGTAAAATAACTGAGGCTCTGAGGGTACATAACGGAGGATTTTTCGGTTATTTTGATGTGATATGGATATCAAAGCGAAAAATGAGCTCAGGCCTATTCATGCATCAGTGATGTAATGGCGTAGTGATAAAATTTCCACTCCGGCTCAGAGTGTTCATATAGTTCTCGAACAAATCATCCGGTTTCTCAATTTTTACATTTGCAGGAGGAGTATATAGACGTCCCTCCGATCTATCTAAAATGATATTTTTGATGCTATTTTTTTATTTTTAAAACGAAAATTCATACCGTCATCCAAAATTATGAGAATGTGAATGCAAATTCAACTAAAGGCCGATCCTTTCATTGAAATAATAATAGGACTAAATTCCTTCCTGCACTGCGCAACACATTTTACCATGCATGAATCAGCTCGCAAAAATCAGAGCAACAAAAAGAAATCTCCTCCAAGCATTACGTCAAACCGCGTGCCGATTGATACGCACTCGTATCCATTGTGTGTGCAATGAAACAGCGTATTACGCTACGCTCTAAGTGTCCACATGGATACTTTTATAGCACTATTTATAACTCACGACCGAGTTTCTACGATTACAACGCGAAAGCCACCATACCGGCTGGTATTCATGGTGAGCACCTAGGAGACCCGTTGAATTTCTCTCGCGTGCGATAGTTGGTGTGAATTTTGTGCCTCATTCTGACAGCTCAAATAAATAGTGACACAAGTTACCATATGAATTCTTTACGAGGTAAAAAAAGGCGTGCACCGAATAATTCTAAGGTGATTTACTTCATTGCCTTTCCCACACTCATGGGGTAAAATATAGGAGAGTTTCCCAGATCAGACGCTAAAATCACATCAGCCACGATGAAGATATAAAAGCGAGGAAAATATATAGCTACTATTTACGCCATAGGCAATAAAGTAGGTTTCCATTGTATAAATATATAAAATAAGCTGTCATACTTCTGTCTAAGAGTAAATAAGTTCGCAAACAGGGCATGGTAAAAATAAATTAAGATATTATAATAAAGAAGGTGAAAGCAAAAGTAAACCGAAACTATTTGCTTGAGTTATTCCTTCATTTAGCATAGCCACTTTTCATAACTCATTTAGACGATTTCGTTACGTGCACCCCCTAAATCTAAATACAGCTTTCAATCTAATGAAATGGGCTAAGTGAATTTTTGCTAACGAACGTTTGAGGAATATTCATAGATTGAATATTGTATTGAAAAATTCTTAAGACGAGCATCGTAATTCTCTTTTTAGGTGTGCCAGTCTCTCGCTGGACCAAATAATCCGGCCTAAAACGTCGTGAAAAGGAAACATCACTTTAAACTTAACGTGCGATTTCGCAAGTTGCCATGAGATCCACTCCTCGTTCGTGAGTAGAACGAGAAAACATTCAACACGATGCTTTGATATATGTCTCAGTGCAATTACACCTAATTCAGTCCACCTCTGTAGATAATAATTGGAAATTTCATATCCTCTTACCGTTCGAAGGAAATTGGAGTGCGAGCACGCAACCGATTCACCCAAAGGGAAAACTGCACTTTACGAGTCATTTCACATGCTGACAGGTCCACATTCCGGCATTTGCAAGCTAGATATGCTATTATGGGTTTGATGAACTAAATAGGTGATAGCGAAAGTATTAGTCATCAGCCTTCCAGAAAACGGAAATGAGAGTAATCCAATGCATAAGAAGATTTATGGGGAGAGGAGTACGGAGGCACCAGACGCTTAAAAACTAGACAAGATTTTGAACACGGTTATCATCACGTTCGTTTTATTTTGTGTATTACGGAGCCTCAATCATTTAATTTAATATTAATAACTTTCATTTCAAAATAAAGAGAATATGTTCTACCGTAATTGTTATATTTTGTTTTTTAATCTCAAATATGAAAAGATCTGTGAGACTCTTGGGCCCCCCCCCCCCCGGCCCACCAGAAAAAATTCTAGATCCGCCCCTGATCCATTTCATCCGCAACACAGTATAGAGGAGTGAGATAATGTTCGCTGAGACAATGAAAATCTGCTAAGTTTCAGAAGAGATATTTTCAACTTGTTTCAAAAAAGCTTGCTTGGAGAGTTTAATTGCTTTTTTTAAATTAAATTGCAATACCTTACTCTAATTTCAGATCCATACTACGAAGTAAATGGCTACTAATTACACTAGCACATTTGTGTTATTTCCACAAACAACTCATTTCGTTATTTAAAACGATGAAAATAAAAAGATAACGATCATCAAAACAAGTTCCAGTTAAAATTATTAATATTGCAGTAAACATTAGTTCGTCCCTTCTCTCTTACTGTTCTGCTCAAACTCAAATATTTCTAGCCTTTACACATATACTACGTGCGTCTCCTCAGTTTTGGATTACTTTCGATGTTTAATTAATGTGGTGCCACTCCCCATTCCTCTTCATAGACGTTCACGCCTCGTTTGATGGGTATGCCTTTCTGAGAAAAATATCCATCAATACAAGCTAATTCACCGAAGTAAAAATGTTGATTTTTTCCGAGTAAATATTTAAAATATATCACAATCAAAGGCAAATGCTTTACATCAAAGAACACCTCGGTGGCTTTAGAAATATCATAAAAAAACACGGCCTCTTTAGACAGAGGAGAATACATTTTCCTAAGACATATATTTCGTCAGATACAAATATACAGATTTGATTTTACGGAAGCAGATTTTAATGCCAATGGTGCGCTTAATATGCCTAGAGGCATCCCGCTAAGCTAGGCAATTTGTCTCTTTGGCATGTAAAAACAATAACATGGAAATAATCCGATGGCTTGGGCCGTATCACCCCTGCTGGATCAAACTCACCGAGGCAAATCTGATAAATCCTTCTCAGCATGTGAAGAAGGTTTTAATTACACCTAAAGTGTACAAACAGGTGAAAGAGAAGTACACACCAGCACGACCAATATGATACTCACTTGAAGTTAATTAGTTAGAGAATATTAACGACAAATTTTCTAAATTAATAACGTTTAAACTGAGAAATTCGCGACTCGCACGAGAATCTTACTTGTGCATTATTTGAGTTGAGAGAAATGTGATTTAAAACTCGGATAAGAGTAGTTAAGAATTCATATCGACCAGATGGTTAGGAGGAATTATTTTTCGCTGGAACGAAAGTTGAATGGAGAAATAGCATTCAGGGATAGGTGAGTCACGCGCGATTAAGATATGAATGAGATCTGTGTGCACTGCCCTGCATTCCAAACTGGAAGCTAAATGGGGAGATATTTTCATCACGCTTTGACGACGGCAGGTTGACGCCTATACCTAAGGGACCTCACAGGGATCTTGGGAGAACGAATACGCACGTTGAATGAGAATAAAAAGAAACCATAACTGATATAAACGTGACACGTATCGCATATTAATTTACCTCATTATTTAGGTGAAAAAATCTGTAATTGAGTACGAATTATCATTCAGAAAAGCTGTCAGTATGATCTTAGGTGTTCCCGGCGTATCAGGTGGAGAAACTTTGCCGGGTTTTCTACCGGCTAATATTCTCCATGTCTCCCGACCAATAGCAACTTGCTGTTCCTCCTCATGGTATCTTCTGCAATGAACAAGATCCCCTGAGGATGAACAGCAAGTCGCTGCTCGAAACGTCTGGAGACATGGAGAACATTAACCGGTGGAAAACCCGAGAAATTTTTCTGCAAGCTGTCAGTACTTAGTCCATTACTGATAGAAACGGCATCACTTTTAAAACCCTCTCACCAATAACTTTTAAAGATTAGGAACCAAAGGATAACGGATAACAATGGTAAAAACTACTGTTTATTACCACTGGTTGACAGCTGTTTGTTATTGTCGTTTGGAAGTATATCTCACTTGATCTCAGCTGAAATTTTGAGAAAAGTATGATTTTCAGGCATACACGAATCGTAAAATAAAAAATTTGAAATCATAAGAAATTACTTTATTCGTCCATTCAATCGAAACATAGTTCCAGTCCTCTATTTTGCGCCAAAGTACTTTGAACAAATTAAACCGCTTTATTAAGCCCAATACTTAGGCTATGGACCGCTAAGGGAGGTACTTTTGGAGACCCTGAGGCCAATATACAACAATATATGTAGTATAAATACGTTATCCTTGATAGTGCTCTAGAAAATATGCCTTCTCTTTTTACAGAAAAAATGCCTACATATTTGTGCCCATTATCATGGAGAACGGGGATACGGTGTCGGAGTATACTGATCTGATTGATCTCGGATATGAAATAATATCCAATTCTGAATAAATATTATATTTAATAACCAAAGATACGTCTCAATCTATAGCACCCGCGAGATCTCTAGAGGCGAGAAGCTGGGAGTGCCTCCTATTAAATCGGTGCATAATTGCGGCCTGGCTTAAGATCGGGTCTCCGGCTCTGAAACTGACGGAAGGTGGTGGGGGTAGAGTGGAGTGTATTTCAATATACCCAGAAGGGGTTGAGGTTGAAGAGAGCGAGAGAGGTGCAACTGCGTAGATTGATCTCGGTCGCTACCGTACGGGTGGGATGGGAAATTGGGGCTATGACGACCGCGCGGCGACGGTCTGGAGGGAAAGGAACCGGAGCAGGGGTGGGGAGAGGGAGCGCAGAGTCGTATGGGCACTCGAAGAGGTGAGAATATACGACCAAGGGGTGAGATCATGTGGAGATATTGCAATATTGCACCCAAGGAGCTGTCGCATTCATCTGTTTGGTCAATCATGGCACGAAGCTCCCACAACTGACTGACTGTATGAAGGCACAATAACACGATATAGGAATCCTTCAGTTAACGAAATTTCACTCTGAGTAATTTACTAATCATTCCAACCTGTCCGGAGAAGAATTTGAAGAGGTTTGTAGAATGTAGCAGGTGAGGGCGGAGAGAGAAGAGGAAGCTTCTCATGTATCGAACATGTGACCAAGGACGGCAGCCACAATGGGACACATTTGTTGTAAGGACAGCACATCACCAGTTGACACGTAAATTAAATTACTTTTAAAAGTAAAACAAGGAACACAAAGATAAGCTTTAACAGATTGAAAATCTTTCTATGATTTAAAAGAATGCATCCCTCTTTCTGGACCGGTAGTATTAAGTATTTTCATTGGAGACGTATTACTCCGTTAAAGGACACGATATCATCTTGACATTTATATTTTCCTTATACTCCGCTGCATATACGGAGTACGAATATCTTTCAAAACGAGCCTGTTTCTACCCAGCAAGCCGCCGGAATAGGCGTGTGGGGAGTACCAGTCGTAAAAATAATGATATCCGTGCTGGCTGCTGTGTGACTACTAAGACTCACAAAGGCAAACGTAAGCAAGTCATGAGCTGTCCACAGCATCCGGCAACTGGGAAAACTTGCGATCTTGTCTTAAAGTTTCTGCAGTTTCAAATTGGAGTGTTTTCAACTTAAGCATCATCAGTAGTTTTGGTGCCCACTGGCATCTGCTATCCACGGTTAAAATTTCGTGACATGATTTTTCTCCACGCTTACATTCCCCGTAGATTTACAGTGCGTACCATGCGTTATAAAGACACGCAAAGAAGCTAGCGTTAGTGAACGCGAAAGTGCAATTCAAGGAGAGAGAGATATGTGGAAGAGTAGAAAAAAGAAGGGTGCGGGTATATGAGGAGTGGGGCGCGGCCCGCTTGTAACTCCGTTATTAAGTTTCAAATTCGGCCAGTTCTTTTTTGAGTTTGTTGAGGAATGTATGCACGTCTGGATGATTTTTACCCACCACCAAATTGAATCGGTTGTGCCATCCATGACTGACTTAATGGTAGGAATAAGAAAACTTAAATAATTTTAAAATTAAATAATAAATAATTCATGAGGAAAATAATGTATTAGAAAAAACTACCATCATCATCACTGATCAACAATTCTAAGATTGGTTTGACGCAGCTCTCCACTCAATTCTCCTTTCAGCTAATCTTTTCACACCTACGTATTTCTTCTCTTTCACGTCTCCCTTTACTTGTTCCATATATTTTTTCGAGGTATTCCTTTTCCGTTCTTGCCATCCACTTGTCCCCCTAACATTGCCTTCATCAGACCATCACGTCTCAATAGAAAAAAAGCATTCTTAGAAATTGTGGTTTACGAAAATTCCATCGGAAAAAATTGATCGGGAAGGTTCTACATTAGATGCACGATCCGGTTTGAATAGGTTTACGGTGCGTCCTATGCGTTATAGAGGCACGTAAAAGAACCAGCGGTAGAGAACGCGAAAGTGGAATTCAAGGAGAGAGACACACACAGATGTATGTAGAAGAGAAGAAAAAAACAGGGGTGCTGGTATAAGAAGAGTGGGGCGCGGCCCGTTTGCAACTTGTTGTGGGTGGCCCCCTTACGAAACTCTAAGCGAGGGAGTTCGCCGACACACGCGTGTCCCACAAGAGAGAGAGATAGGAGGGGAAAACTCGGAGAGAACTGGGAGAGGTGGTGGGCGTGGTACCACTCACTGGTTTGTCTTCTATGTCGGACTCGTTGACTTCGGGTCTGGAGGTGTGTGGGGGCGCTGACGGGGGAGGGAATGGGAGGAAGTGGTTTGAGGCCGCCATAAGGGGTGGAGGAGTATGAGGGAGCGATATATAAAGGGGCGGCCCCCGGTTGGCCACTCTCACTTTCGCTCTTAATATTTTTTTCTTCGATGGTCGTCACCGTGATTGCACTGGACCGAACGGGCTACCCACACCAACAAGGCGTACGACTTCCACCCCACACCAAACGACAGGAGGATTTCCCTCGTCCCCAACCCTAACACCTAACTTACTCTTACTTGCTTACTCCTGTGGCCATTCTGTACCTAGAAGGTCTTTGGCCTCACCAACTAGGCGCCTCCACATTCTACGGTCGCCTGCCATATCCAGCTGGGCTTCCATCTTCCTCACATCCTTCTTAACTTCATCGCCCCAACGCATTCTTGATCTTCCTAACGCTCTTTTGCCTTCGGGTTTGCCTTCCAGAACTTGTTTCAGCATTGTTTCCTCTTCTATGGAGGTGGCCCAGCCATCTTATTCTCTTGCTTTTAATTATTCCCACGATGTCTGGTCTTTTGTGAAGGTCTCTCAACTCTTTCTTCTTCCTTATTCTCCATCTTTCTCCTTCCTCCATTGGGCCGAATATTATTCTTAAAACTTTGTTTCCAAAAGTTATGAGCTTCTTTTGTGATACTTTTGCAAAAGCCCAAGCTTCAGAGCCATATAATAATATTGGCATGACTATTGTTTTATATATTCTAGGTTTTGTTTTATTTGAAAAGAGATTATTTTTAAATAGTTTTACTAAGCTTGAATATTATCTTTCAGCTGCTGCTATCCGGGCGTTTATTTCTACATCTTCTTTATTGTTGTCACCCGTCAATATTTAAACTAGTTAGTGTTTTTAATGTATAATTTAATACTGGAATATAATTCTCTTTGTCCTCGTTTCTGCTAATTTTCGTGCAATTTTTTTTTCTTCGTTCACTTTTAAGCCTACCTTGTTCACTTCTTTCAATAGCACCTTCGCTAGGTGTATTAGGTCCTCCTTGTTTTCAGCAACAATTGCTACATCATCTGCAAAAGCTAGCAGATTAATCTTCTCTGGAATTTTGGCTAACAACTACCGCAAAAAATAATCTTCTCTTCGTAAGCTCTCTCATGGGGCCACATTCATAGTCGCTCATTACGGGTTATGCGGTAAATACCAGGTCTATTACGTCGAGGATGTGTATTCAACTGCCATTTGAACCTTAATCGTGTCCCACATTTGACGCGGTTTACCTGAGATGCAGTGGCGTAACTATGAGGGGGGGATGAGGAAATGTATCCCCTCAAAAGCCTCAGGCAAATCAAAAATTTATTTGAAAATCTTGTCTGCATTTGATACATAACAACTGCCTCGGCTTAAATTTAAATTATGAGTGCCAAAATGATGTAAAATGCATTTTCAGGCATGCTGTTTTTCAAAAATTTCCTGAACTCTCCGTTTTCGCAGGTTTTTCACGCCCCCCTTCTTGTGTGGGCGTTTTCCTGCAGTGGGTTTTTTCCAATAAGGACGACAGTCAATATCCTTAGGTTTTGCCCACGTTCACTAACATCTTTTTACACTTGGTCAATAGTAACTTTGTTAAATTATAATGCTAATTGTTGATTGAAAATGGAACTTCCACTTATTTTTATGTAATTTCTCTGCATGTAATTTCATGAGCAACTTGACAATGTATTTAACTGCATATATTTAATGTTTGACGAGGGGTTAGATGGAAGATGGGACTTTCTAGTCCCAATCTCGCCCAATAAAGACGTATTATTATTATTATTATTATTATTATTATTATTTCCTGGGGGGGTTGCCCCCACTAACCCTCTTCATCCCCCCAAAATCCCTCGTCCCCACCCCAAGACCCCTCAAACCCCCCCCCCCAAAGCATATCTCTATTTACGTAACTGCTGAGATGGATAGTACAAATTAACTCTCTTTTTAGAACTATACAGTAAGGGTGAAACTGAATATATTTTCCTTAGCTGCGATTCGAACCCGGATCCGACTACCGGTCAGGTATACTAACAGTTACACCACCAAGTCATCTTCTTCCAAGGTGAATCTGAGAATGGGATAACCGAACGAGGTCCTGGGTCAACCAAAAACTCTCATAAGAAATAATGATAATAGAGAACACTTTATTGTCACATTAAATATTATTTATGTAATAACACTAATAATTTAATTATCAGCATAAAGTCTTTTCTATCATCTGCGTTCTCTTAAATATAATGATAACCACCGTAAGCTATAGGATTTCCTTCTTTTTCGCACACCTGGTTCTCGTTTAATAACCAGTTCCAACTAATCATTTAGCCCCTATTTTCTCATCACTTAGACTACAAAAACTTTTTCCGGCACCATGTAATTAACTGAGTGCCTACCAGATACGCTATTCCGCCATTTTTCTCACCAATCCTTCCTGGGAAGACCATATTCAAATAATCCAAGCTCCAGGACGCATGAATAACTTCCCAGCGGACGTTTTCTTGGAGCTAACATTTCGTTTGTACTATTGAAAGTAAAATTGACAGTAAGAATTTATGATTCATCCGAATATCCGGGAGTAAATTTAACAGCCAGATAAAAGCCACGATCCCAATTGATGCACCGCCACCTGCCATTTCATTGGTATCCTTTAATGCTTTCTCCCTGCACGTGTACGGTGAGGCTGTTCAAGATGTCATTTTGACAAGTCTTCCGAGGCCGTGGGCTCGAGTTCGTGTTAAACCGTCCACGCCATGGGTGTGGACGGTCTAACATTTCTCCAGATGAATGCCTCACAGTCACAATCACAGTAATGACGGACAGCAACCCGCCATGACATGCGGAACTCACGACTCAATTTCAATATGAACCGGAAAAATTAGTTCCAACTTCCCATGCAGCATGAGTGGTTTATTCTGATTACAAGAGAAATGGAGGGGCAAATTTATGTCAAAATTCACGGCATTCATTCCACTGCATTTGCCAATTTTATTCCTCTACACAAGGAATTTCTAAGGTTGTACGAGGTGTGTTAAAAAAATATCGCGACTTTTGTGTTTTTTCAAAAATTATTTATTTATTCATGAATATCTATGAGTTCTTGCCACAGGGTAGAACGGTCAATAAGGAATATTACCTGCAAGTTATGCGCAATTTGCGCGAAGCAATCCGCCAGAAACGCCCGGATTTGTGGAAGAAGAAAAATTGGCTTTTGCACCACGATAACGCCCCTGCTCACACATCGTTGCTTGTGCGCGACTTTTTGGCCAAAAACAACACACTAATGATGCCGCAGCCACCGTATTCCCCAGATCTGGCCCCCTGTGACTTTTTCTTGTTCCCTAAACTGAAGAGACCCATGAAAGGACGACGTTACGCTACGATTGACGAGATAAAGACGGCATCGAAGGAGGAGCTGAACAAGATAAAAAAAATGATTTTTTGAAGTGCTTCGAAGATTGGAAAAACCGTTGGCACAAGTGTATAATATCTCATGGAGATTACTTTGAAGGGGACAAAATAGATATTCATGAATAAATAAATAATTTTTGAAAAAACACAAAAGTCGCGATATTTTTTGAACACACCTCGTATTTTGAAGTAGCGGTTTTGCTCAGCGATTCTATCTAGATATCTTCAGATTAAGCACACAAAATCTGAATATATAATTTCAGATAAAAATAAATTCTGAAAATGTAATCGGTACTTAAAAAATTCAGAATATTCACATGTTATCGTGTGGCAAAGTAATATTTTCACCACTAATAAATCAAGAATTGGACCATTCCACGATATGAAAACTTTGATTAGTAGCCGAGTTTCGCTTATTACAGCATCATCATAAAATCAGAACAAGAAGCTGTAATAATCGAAACAAGAGAACTAATTGAAGTTTTTTTCTTATGCATTAGTTTTTTCACAATTTTTAATTCCTTAGAGACCGACTCAATGTGAGTGAAAGTAATTGATAAACATGTAAACTTGCAAAACCTAAGTAATAAGGAACATAAATCCTTGGAATAAAAAAAACGAAATAAGTGCATTTTGCTGCGACAGCGACTAAACCATATTTCCAATGCATTAAGAGCGCCAGCGACATTTTTCGTGTCAATTTAACTTTCGAAATAAAAGGTAAGTCGAGTTTTTTTCCGCTGGAAATACGAGTTCTGTCGACCCCCAGAAGTGATTCGCCAAATTCTTACACACTTAGTGGCATAGTTCTTCGATAAACGATTAAAGTTAACGCTTCGAATTTTTTCTTTGGGCGAGGTGCTAATGCGAATCGTTAATCACTCCCTGACGCAAAAACCGCAGCTAATGAGTTTGCGATCAATGAACTTGAGAAAGCTAAAGATTCGTGATTTTTCACTGGGCGGTGACTATCACTGTCTGAGCCTCCATAAGCCACACGAAAATAAGATGAATGAATGAGACATCTTTGCGTATCATTAGCGATGAAAAATTAATCGGAGAAATTAAGAACCGTAAAAATTACGGTAAGATAAAATTTTAATCCTAATAACTTGATGGGAATGGGAAGAAATCACGAAAGTTAGAAACGAGTGACCTAATTTAAAAAAAAATATTATCCTTGCCTTCTGAGTCACTATGTTTCCACAACCGATGATCGATATCTCCCGAACAACTCATAGCGAGTTTATTACTGCAAACACCGGATTATATTTTTTGCAAGGCACCTTGCAAAAAATATAATCCGGGAAATTTAGACGGTAAAGATAAATCGACTTTCGAATTTAAACGTAAGGATTTAAAAAAAAAAAGTTTTTTCTTTCAATTATATCCTGTCGGAACTTTTGCCAGCTGAGATAAATTTGACTTCTTCCTCCCGATAAATCGCGTTAATGCATCCTTAATAATACAAATTGAAGCTTGTGGAATTCAATTAACATAGTTAATCTATTTTTAGAGCAAGCATGGTTTGTAAGAATCCTTCTTTGAAATGTTATCAATTGGAAATAAACAAGTTAAAAGTAGAAAAAATTAATACATAAAAACCCTATGTAAATTCATCAAAATATTTTTCAATTTCGCCAAAAATTCACTATGGACAAAGAAATACGATGTCAAAACGTGAATATACGAGACAGCAAGATATTGAAATAAAATTACAATTGAACACAAAATATAACGCTTCACAATAGATATACTTACTGATCGTAGGTACAAAATGTCTAGATTAATATCAACATTGTCTGCCTATTTGTCTTGAGAATGACGCTATTGCCGTCGCAACTAGTCGAAAGCAAATAAAATTTGTGGAACAGTACTGGGTTTTTTGCTTCACCATGAATATCAGCATCGTTCCACCAAGTCTCGCCAAAAACAATTGATTTCAACTCACGCCAAAATCAATTGATTTAAATACCAACAAGTTCAAGTAAATACAGCAATATGGCGTTGAAACTACATTTTTGCTGTTTTCATCCTTGCAATCGAATCCTTCAAAGAGAAAGAAAATATAAGACTAATAAGCTATGGAATCCATCATCCGACCGAGACATCATGAGACTTATTCCTGTACTTTGGAAGCCGTTTCAAACTCTCCCCAAGATTGAGTTGGATGATAAAAACGCTGGAAACGTTGAATAACGCGCTCGGTCTTTCTCTCTGCGCAGCTTAAGTTATGTATCGAAATCTGCGAATATCCCACTCTCTCTGGGTTAACTAAGATGTCAGTTTACGGAAGATTTGGAAAAAAAATGCGTCGACGTTTGGGAAAATAATGGTTCTACCCGTTCATTCTTAACCCCATAATCAGGTCGAAACGATCGAAAATTATTGCGAAAACGGTATCTTGAAGAAAATCCCACTAGTACATTCCAATCCCGGCGGGTCGCTAATCTCCGATAGGAATTTTCACGAGCGAGCGAATTCTCCAAATAAGGGCATGCCTTTCCGGAGCAGGATATTCAAGGGAAATCCTCCATTTGGGCGATGAAAGGGAAATGATTAGATCTAAGAGGTTTCCCCTTTGTCCATCAAGTACACGGGATCTCGCGTTTAGGTTCCGGAAAAGAAGGATATACAATGCGTGAACTACATAAAATTCGAAGGAAAGCGGCGCGATGCAAATGTTATGACCGAACAGATACTGGTGGACAAAGTTTACAAGGTTAAATCGGACACCGCAAGATGCATAGATAGATGAAGTAACCATAAAAATAAGTTAACGATATTTTGAAAGTCGTCAGCAGAAGAATGCATAAAACGTTCCAGGCATTTACGAAGGTCTACTAAGAGATTATCATAAAATAGCATAAAATAACATTTCCATGTTGTTTTTCTTCCTCTATCAGAATTTTCTATAATAGCGTAAAAGACATTTTTTACAGTTAAATCCTTTTATACTATATATAAAAATATTTTTGGGCCTTTTTTCCCGACTGATAATAATTTATATTTCCAAAGTAACAACCAGACAACAACAGGACAACCGGAATCTCAGCGCTAGGCATAATTTGCTTAAACATTTATGGACAGGCATCTGTCAGAATGACACATAAGGCATCATGTAGAACCGAACATCACGTTCAGTTCCTATAGAAACGATAAGTCATTTTTTTGCATTTTGGGTTGCACTATATGTACGGTATGCGCGGAAAAATGCTAATCACTTTTAATTTTTGGAAACAGGTTAACGAGTTTTTTCTGCTATCATTTTAGGCCGTACATCTTCAATAGAAATTTAATCTCGCTATTTCTGGAAGCGGTCGGTAATTTTATTCATTTGCGTCAGTGAGTCAGTTACACAACCAGCTTAACATATGATGCTACCGAAACAAGACGAGAGCAGTTATCTACATAATATTTCGGGATAAATTATCACGCTTTTTCACACATCCCTAGGGGTATATATAAAATTACAAGTCTAGCTTTAAATATTTATAGCCAATTTTGCTTAATCAAAAGACTTTCTCTGGAACAGCTTTCTGCGGTTGCTATTTTACTATAACCCTCCGGGCATACGTTACCACACAGGTCCTTCAAGAATACGTATGTTATTGCCCTCAATACTGTCTCCATTAAGTCACAAGCTTGAGATGGCGGCGGCAAATCTAAGTCCATTAGAATAAAAGGACTTAGGGAACATACTTGGTTCCAAGCAGCTAAGTAGACGTGCGTCAGTAGCACGCGGCCCGAAATACCTCCGGGGAAGGTCAGAAGCCGCGCGTGCCACCGAATGAAAGGTGTTCTGAGACTCTTTCGAATGGTACACGTGTCATGGCCGAATTGCGTGAATTCCAAAGGCTGTATTCTACTATTCAAACTCAAACATTGCAAACCATAGGTAGCATTGCATGGTTCCTTTGTTGTGGAACAGAAACGTGTACCTCCACCTCATTTACCCACATTTTGGACCACGAATGTTACAATAAAGGATGGATAACTGAAAAGTACGATTCTTAGGGAAGAAACTGCAGAGAAAATTGTAAGAACTGGCTGAGTGATCCGAAAAGGCATCAGGCGAGCTAAAGCGAGTTTAATACTCACAGGTACCACACAAAAATATTCAACGTATATAGAGTTAACACTTTACAGCATTTACATGCCTAGCATATATAAAAATTTTCTTCAGATAAAATATCCAAGGGACACTTTTTAATACAATACACACAAATGTGTAAAGTGCGAGCAAGTAATGGGTCACGAAAAAATTGGTCACGTGGGAGTTATGGATCCTCTTAACTTCTGAGGGAAGTAGTGGTCCCTACAGCATGACACAAGGAGAATGCAGAGGACTTGGACTACCGGTGTGTTGAAAGACATGGTTCCGCCAAAATTCGTGACAGAGGGTAAAATGTTTTTTGAACGTGGACGAAGAAGAAATATAAAAATACAAAACAGCCTTCGTAGAAGGAATTCAGAGCGCTTTACGGGTCCATAGGGAATAAATAGAATAAATTTACGTAAGAATGCGGACACGTAAAAACTAATGTGTAAGCTGAGCCTTCTTTGGTAAGATGAAAACCATTACGAATAAAAGTTTTCATAATTTCGTAGTAGCATCATAGTCTAGGGAATTAAAATGATGATTAAGGGAACATCAGGAAACGACACTGAAATGCTACGAAATAAATTCACAATATAGTTCTATAAAAGCTTGTCCACTTTTGAGAGTCTTTAATACAGTTTTTATTTCCTCTATTGTTGGTTCAGAGCATGTGATACTTTCATCCCTGACCAGGTTTATATCCACTCCTATTTCATCTGCATTTTCTTCCCTATATCCATACTTTCTCTCCCATTTTAGCATTTGCATATCCTAAAAGCAACAACGTATCATAATGTGGGATATCTGACACACATATTTCATCAAGTTGGGCATAAAACGCATCTTTGTCATCATCACAGCTCACTTCAGTTGGTGTTTGAAAACTAACAGCTGAAATAATATTAAATTTACCTGTTAGCCTAGCATAGCAAAGTCCCTCATTTATACCTTTATAACATAATATAGATTTTGATAAATTTCTTTTGATGGAAAAACCTACGCTTGCGTAGTGTTTCCCATAGCCACTGCACATTATTTGATAGCTTTTGGAGTTTAGTTTTCCACAAAATGGCGATTTGATTTCCTGCAATTCTATTAAATTCACATAGCATGCTTCTAGTTCTTCATCGAGAATATCCATTTTTCCTGGCTCTGCCAAGGTTTTATATTCCACGTTCCGATTTGCAATTCCATAAATCTGAGCTGGGGTCTTTTTCCATTAGTTCCGTCCTTATCCGAGGCTTTGTGTTTGGGTTTCCAATATTAAAACATTCCCAGTGCAAGGTTGTTAGCCTTACGACCAATCCCCAACCTGGAGGACAGGATCTTATATATCAGGAGTCTTCTTCTCCTAGACCAACTGCTTCCACTACAGCTGGAGATCTTGGCCTGGCCTCGGTGTTACATCAGAGTGGCCTTCTAGCCTTTGAGGTATTCCTCTTTCTCGTCAGCACAGGGCAGTGCCTATGTTATTCCTAATACGTTACACAATTTGAAAATAATTATCTAAGACGGCAATTAATTTGTAATGAAATATAACTTTTATTCACATAATCTCAGCATAGCCAAATGAAATTTTAAAGATGCATTAATGAGTAGCCAAGATTATTCCCGCAGCTGTTGGATACAGCAAACGGCACCTCGTATAAGCGCAATAGACCTAACTACATGCAAGGCACATAAATACTCAAAATTACAACTCTCTTTAGATACATAATTCTATTCATCACTCAATGTATTCCACAATGAAATTTATATATGATCATTCAGTCATTTAATCGCTATGTTTATAGTTGAACTTTATGGAATGACGCATGTTATCCATGGCAACAACTTCATTTCCACGCACACATAAGTTACAAAAATTTATTTACTTCAGTTACATTTCATTTCTAGACGAGTGAATATAATCAACGTAATTTTATAGTTAAAATAAATGAAATTGCCTTCGCAGAGTTCTCTGTACTTGGTTTCGTTTCGAACTAGAGGGAATTGAGCCGAGCAGTACACGTATTTAATTGGAACATTGACACCTAATAAACACAACCGTAATTCAACAACGCTAAGACGATAAAAACTTACACTGCGGTCACCAAATAAATAAAGACCGTAACACGTATAGACGAGAAGAGTTCACGACATGGAATGAATGACTGTGCACTGAGAATAGTCGTGTCGACAATGATCTCATACTGGAGCAAGAAACAGGAACTGCAGGATCCTATACACGGTGTGGAGCATAAAAAGAGGATTTTTATGGATCGGAGAAGGCTCTTTTGAGTGCAGTATTGCTCGAGAGCGCCCGAGGGATTATTTACCCCTACCAGGAAGCTCACGAGAGAGGGAAAATTTATTTATAGGCAAGAGAGATTTCCTCGGTAACTCTTCCTTCGGAGCACGAGTTCGCACAAAGGGAAGGCCCCAACATTACAAGACGAAGCTCACCTCGCCGATAAATTACTGCGGGATATTAACAGCTCCACTAAGCAAACAGAAGGAAAGGGGAGTGAATGGGAACAAACCCTTCCAACTTATCCCAACCTTGGATTATTTTTTTCCATTCCAACCCCGACTCACGAATCTGAGATCCTGAAATATATAGCACCGTCACGGGCAAAGTAAAACGTGATCGTGAGCCCTGAATAATTGGTCATAGACATAAACCTTCCGTTCGCAATTCGCAATGTGCACTTCCAGATTGTTGCGAAAGCATGAACATTTTAACCCCATATTTGTGAAGCACACACTGGAGCAAAACGGAATAATCAGTTAGTATGTTTAAATAAAGATAATTTTTTATTCGGTACTTCTAGTATCGAAGTCATTATTGTTTCATAATGATTTTTCTCAAAGTTACACCTGATGATATTGAATAAATTAGTAAGTATATCAGGATGAGTGTAGCCTTGACAAAGGAGACGTTTATGAATGGGATAGAGTTTATGAGAGGCTTAGAATGTCAGCGAGAAAAGACTAGTCAAGAGTTTAACATGGAGGGTAGTGCCTTGCGTGCGGAAATATGAATGGTTTTAGACGAGAAGACTGGAGGATTTCGAGATATTTTTCGAGTTTTAAACCTTACCTCTCCTTTTGTCCAACCATCCACCCCATTTTTATCTGAAACCATATCCGTCGTCATCGCACTCAATTATCTTTCTTCATGCATTAAGATTCTCAGATATAAAGTTCTACGAATAAGCTTATTATATCGCAATCCAATATTAAATTGCAAACCTTCGTCCACAGTAGTTCTTATCCATACTCAGTTCTAACAATGACTAGCAACTACCTACGTCTAATCAATGCAATTTGAAAAGTACATTTACATTGAAAATAGCCAGCTCGTTTTATCGTGAAGGAGGTATTAAGAGGACCTAACTTGAAAAAAGGTTTACGAACTTGAGCTTTGAAATGATTTATGAGGTAGGCCGAGCCAAGTAAGCCACTCACGAAAAAACGACTTAAATTTAAACGAGCATTAATAATGAGGTTACCTTTACAGTAAAAAGGATCGCGTACGGCCTATCGTTGGTAAAAAAAATCAAATTGCGATTATTCATAAATCTGCAGTGCATCGCGCGTGACTCGACTAGTACCGGCTCGATCAATTCATCCCTCGAAACATGATGGAGTCTCCTTGTGATCTGATTACGTCCGAACCAGCAGGTAATAGCTCGCATTTGACCCAATTGCGCCAAGTTAATGAATAATGGTCCGAAATTATACTAATCAAAGACTACATTTCATATCTCCGAGGCACTATCTGTAAATGCATCTTAATATTTGAGAGCTAATTGCAAAATAATTCAATAATTCAAAACTTTCAAAAAATTCGAATCACATAGTGAAATTAAAAATTTATCTAAATTCACAGACTAAAAAGACACATGTTACGCCGATCAGGCATTTAAAATTTTCAGGGGAAGAGTAGCAGGTCCATCATCTTCCAAAATAAATATTGTAATATGAACTACATATATATTGAGTCTGCTGATTATTTAATAATAGGATTTAAAACCGACAGTTGATGGCGAAATATCTTTTTATTTTTCGTTGCAATCGCAAGTCCTTCTGAAGCACTAATATTGTGTCCCAATCACTGAAACTAAAAGTAACTCGATTGTATCACCACACTTTAGAAGAAATTAAACATTCATGGAATCAGTACATGCCATGGCATTTGGTAAAATAGGACTCCAAAACCACATTAAAATGTTCTATTGAGATGAACTAATTTTGAAAATCAGGTCCTCAAGTTAGGAAAAAAGACTTCTTTTAGCCAAAAACCATCTGATAGTACTTTCTATTCCTATTGATTTCATTCTTTCATTAGCATTTTTCTTCCTGCATGGCTGGTTAAGATACCATTACGTTGATTTCGTTTATATGGCTATGATCTATTTTTGAGTTGAAAAGAAGATAAAGACAGGAGTTATGGTCATTTTAATCACTTAATTTCACGGATTGTGATGAAACTTGGTCCAGATAACCATTTTACTAATGTAATACTTATCATAATAATTATTTGGATCTGGTCTTCAAAACTTAAAGCATGTTCCCTAACTTTTCTGGCATGTTTCTCAATTATTTCAATCTTAAAATTAGTCCTCTGTCATTTTATAATTATAACCATTTAAATATCAGCTATTACCATACGGGTATTATTAGGTTAGAAAAAATACATGTAGCCTTTACAGAGTTTCATAACCTTTATAAATGTTACAAAATACATTTTCAACAACGTTCGGCCTAAAAAATAGTTTTGAAAACATTATATTATCACGAAAAGGGTGCTGATTAATCGATGATAATCGACTAACTGAATAATCACACGAAACTTCATTTTAATCTTGTTTTGATAGGAAAGTATAGATTGGCATCAGGAAAATTTTCGAGACGTAATGATAAAATTTAATGTGATCGAATTCTGACGCTTAAATACACAAAATAGAGAGAAAGATGAACGAACGACTTTGAAAAATACATTATTATATCCGTGAACTGGTTCAAATTAATGTGAGACAAGGTACGTTCATTTTTATCCCCGTACGTATAAATTACCCGCAGCCGAAACCGAGGCAGCTGGCAAAAGCCTGGCTGACCTGAAAATGTGGTGTTGAGACTGCATTATAACCTTTTTATCTCCAAGCCGCACATCCGGCATTAACCTGTAGCATATCTGTACCTCATAAAAGTAGCCTGATTTAACTGAATTAATTTAGAACTTTCATTTCCTCGCCAACACTACTCATTAGCGCATATCGAAAAGATCACTCAAAGTTCTAAAATTAACGGAGTAATCTGAATCACTTCAAGTTATAATAGGAAAATGGCATATATTTTATTATTTCTGTTTAATAGCCACTTGGGAATGTATTAATGGCTGTTAATATGCCAAATAAGTTTATTTAAACTGCAAAAATGTGCAAGCATGGAAATGGCAAACTTGATCTGTATAGGGCCCTAGTTAGCATGAGAAAACACTTGATACCGAAAGAAAATATTCACGAAGATTTTCTGTGATTTATACATCTCAAAACCTTAGGAGGTAAATAGAAATATGCATGCAGAGTCTTCTGCCGATATCAATATCTCTAACGTTGATGATAACTAGGAAAAATGTTTTTTGTGGAAATCAATCGAGTATAAGATAAAGTTCAGCAATTTAAATACAAAACCTTATCCACGTTCGCTAAATATTTCACATTTAATAAATGGAAAAATAATCTTCACAAAATAAGCATGATTAGGAATTTAAAAAACGTTTGTAAGAACTTTATAAACCACAGTTTAGTCATCTTGAGCAAAAAATATTAACTATTCTAGGATTTGGAGGTAACCGGAAAAACCAGCCAAATCCAGAAATATTATCTGCAAGAAAACTTCCAGGAAAGCAGCAACCGACCACATAAAAGGGGAAAATTCCTTTCATCTTCTCTTTCATTATTTCGAACCGAGTTCTATCCGAGTTGTTGTACTGCAAACACTATTAATGATTGGCGGAATGCGACCTCATTTTACAAGTCAGCCGTCATGCATGAAAATCCTAGGTTCTTCAACATATAAAAGGTTGTTTTGCTTTCATAAATTCAACCTGGCTCCCATGGATACTTGAAGACGGAGAGACAATCACTTGTCCATCAAGATTTCGAAAGTGACATTCGCTCAAAACATCCATCCTGATTTAATCTCTCATCCACCTGTATTCCAGTCACGAGAATCAATCCAATGGATGGAGTCAAACCCGAAAATGCAAATGTGGTTCTTCAGAAACATTAACTTACCGTCTTTTCACGAGAGCTCTCTAAAACGAGTGGAGCTCATGGTTAGGGGATACGCCTCATTCGTATTTTTTCAACTTTTATAACGTATTGCATAGTTTAAACCAAAGTTATAACGTTGAAATTTACCGGGAAAATACAGATCTTAGTGAAAATTTGACAAGAAATCAAATATTTTAAATAATTGTACATTTAAAAAAAAAGGTGAAATATTCAAACGTGAGACGATAGCCAACGCTGAAAAGTGGCCATTTTTATATTCTGAAAAGAGCAAGATGATAGCATGAGCATCAAATGATTAGCATGTCATCAAAAAAGTCCGGTTGAATGCGAATCTCAGAGTATAGGTTATGACTCTTTTGGCTTGCTCCGCAACAAATGTTACAGTAATGATGAACGAGAAAAAAATAAGAGAAAATCCACGAATTTATGTGTCTTGTACGCATAATAAGCAAATGTGGATGGAGTACAATGGAAGTAAGAAGTAGAATTTTTAGTGGTAAAAATTAATCCAAAAAGGATTTAACCTTGATGTAATTAATCAAACGCAAAACTCAAATCGCCTAATTGGTGGAAAATACCTTGGGCAGTGAACGTTTAGACGCATAATTAGATTATTCTCAGCAAAACTTCTAACTGAGAAGTTTACAAGTGATCTCGTTTCGTAAACTTCACCCGTTAAAGTTCAGACGCATTTAAAGGTTTCCTAGAACGGTCAACAGTTATCCCTGTATACAGCTTTCTCCTTAGTTCTCCTCAGGGGATGAGCATTTGCCACCTGGAGGTTGTTTTGGTTTTCCAATCCATTTTAAGGCCACCCCGAATTCCATTGACTACCTACGTCAACTCGCGAATATGGAGATCAATCTTCCACGACACTGCGCCGAATTCTAGGCTGAAAATAAAGGTAAGACACTGCTCAGACCAGTCAAATCAGTATCAGCTAAATATGATATTACAGCAATGCCATTTAAATACGATGTCTGTGAACAAAATTTCTTATATTGTATAAGTAAAAACATGAATATAATTTTGTATTGAGATTGCGACTCTGGAATTACAACGTTAAGTTCCGGTCGATGGGCATTAATATTATTTCTGGAGGATCTCCAGGGATATGGGATCTCAAGGGGGTAATTTCGTTGCGGAGGCTATGTTTTTGAAAATTTTTGGCGGCTTGCATAAATTTTTTCAGGGACCATCATTCCTTCTGTATACTACATCTTGAGAAATGGCGTAATTATGGGTGGGATGAGGGAATAGATACCCCCCAAACCCTCGACAAATAATTTTTTTAAATAATGCCTATGTTTGACATTTAATAACTGCATCTGCTTAATGTTAAATTTTAAAAACGTTCCCGGCTTAAAATCGTTAAAGTATAAAATCGTTTCCGGCTTAATTATGTGGAATAATGATATATCCATGATTAAAGCACAAATGGCAATATCCACACTATTTTATTAATCTCTTTACGGACCATGGTTTTGACAATTGGTGTCATTTTCAAAGGCATTTTCCTTGAAAATGACACCAAGTGTCGAAACCATGGTCGGTTAAGTGATAAATAAAATGGTGTGGATATTACCATTTGTGCTTTAATCATGGATGATGTAAAATATATTTCCAGGCATGTCATTTTTCAAAAATGTTCCCGGAACGCCCGTTGTCTAGGGGGGGTCCCCCTTCCATGCCCCTCCATCCCCCCTTGAAGCATATTCCTAGAGCAACGCCAATGATCTTGAGATTAGTATATAGCATCCCTCTATTTATAGTTTTTCCAAGTTAATACCTTCAGCTCCCCATTGTTTTTCTTCCACGGCTCCATCTTCATCTATCCTGTTAGTGATCCTCCAGGGTCTTTTCTCCCATTATTCCCGGCATTAATATTTTTCTAACTTTGCTTTATGACATCGCAAATCCACCGGATCTTCCTCTGGTGCCACACAGGAATCCTTCTTCTCAAATTTAGTGGGTCAGAAAAATAAATTACTGAACTAAATTAAATAAATTACCAATAAGATCGGACGAACAGGGGGGTCCACTCAAAATATGCTGATAATAAAAAAGCATAATGAATTCAATGAATTAAAAATATAAATATCCTGTTTGCTATAAATATGTATTCGTGAAATTGTCATCAACTATGTGAGAGGGATACGATTTGTTTTCAGAGGTATATGGCGTGTTCTGTTGTGTCATCTATCTTACATAATACTTTGTAAGTTACTTTCTTTCAATTCAATAATAATTACAAATTTTAGTCAACATTTTCAAATACTTATTTAGCCTTTGCTTTCACTTTGATTAAATTCTGCATTAAACTTACTTGGATATGTGAAATGAGGATTGGTAAATCTTCCAAGAAAAAAAGTATACCCCTTCCCATAGCAAGACCCAAATTGCTATTTCAACATTCGCCTGAACTAGCAATAAAAAATAATATTCGATACTCTTCAGATATCATAACCAATAATCCATATTCATTTCTCGAAAAGTTAGAGGTTTAGGAAACGAGGATATAGTTTAGTCACTCTCGATAATGCTTCAACGGTCACTCACCATTAACGTAGCGGCTTGTGTCTGCCTAGCCATGCAATGGCTGAATTATTCATATGCCCTGATTTGGCCAACTATTTCCCGCTGAGATGTCCATCGTGAATTAGTTACTATAGTTTCAAACTCTTGGACAGATTCGAGAGTTCAACAACAATATCATGTTACTGGAACACATGACACCCTTCTAAATGGTGATGGGGGAAATGAAATAAATGAAAATCGCAAAAACAGGAATCACAAACAGAAAATTTAGTTATTTTTTATGGCATACGTATTAATAACTTAGATAAGCGCCTTGGAAAGTAAAAATAAGTTACAAAACTTCATTGGAATGATTAGTTAAAAATGGTCTTGCGAGTGCGTCTTAATAATGCTACAATTCACTTCAATTCCTCCCCACATTATGGTATAAGAACTTCTTGATGGTTTCATAGTTGCTATACGACTTCATCAAATAGGAAAAAGGTAAAAATTGGAATTATTTAATTGAAGTTTATTAGTAATTCTACAAAAATGTTTCATTTTACTTCACGACTGGTCGCCGTGCGAAATTTAAGTATTTATGGAAGCTTATCTGTAACTTTAAATGAACTAGTATGCTAGAATTTTACCAGATAAAGCCTGAAACAACTGTCGAAATTTAACAATAACGTCATATTCACGAGGTGAAAAAGTTTTACGTAGGTACTTCACAGTTTATTAAAATGAGCCGCAGGCCATATTTTGTCAATGACTACAGCGATCATAAGAGCTTTAAAAGAGCGATTAATTTATCTTACCCTAATTTAAGATGAAAATCGATCGAAGAGGTACGCCTAAATTTGATGCATTATTGAGACAACGTCAAGTATTGCAGGAAATATGTGCTGGTTCCTCGCATTGCAATAGCAATCCATTAAAATCACCATCGACGCCCTATGCTGCTATAACGGTGGACGCGAATTTCAGTTGCTGAGTCATAAATCATCGCGCAAATGAGCATGATGAGGCAGCAAAAGAAAACAGCCAAGCCACTGCGTTAGTCAAAACAAATGAGAAATCACAGCTTTTCAGTGAAGTCGTTCCAAGAAGCGCTGCTTTCACGAATGGCATACCATTCCATTGACATAAGGAAACATACGCTATCGTCGTAGTCAGCCAATCACACCCATGACATGGTCCTTTATTTCGCTATTTCAATCTTGGTACCAAGCACACATGAGCGTACTCAGCGGGGGGCAGGAGGGGTCAACTGCCCCTTCCTGCCCCCCGAAAATAAATAATAAAGAAGCGAAAATAATTTTAGTTCAAAACAAAATTTTTGAATAAATTAAAAAAAAATGATATTAGTATAAGACACGGATAAAAATCATTATTTTTCAAGCAAATAATTATAAAAACTAATTAATCGTAGAGATAATTTTCTTAAAATTTCGGTTTCATTAACTTTATATGCGCTAAAATGTTACAACTTGAACGACCACGGCTTGCCCCATAATCCTGGGTACACCCTTGCAAGCTCATGCGAGATGTGAAGGTGGAGGAGGATAAAACAGGTGAGATGAATACAGAATAAAAGAAACGAATAAATTTTCGACTGAGTTAAGGAGAGAAACTACTACATGACATAAGGAGAAGGTAGTGGCCGTAGGCTTTCTATGTGATTTGAGGCATGGCGCCGCCTAAACTCATGATAAAATTTAGGATGCTAAAGGAACGGGAAGGGAGAAGAGACAAAACGTGCTTTGTAGAAGAAATTCAGAGTTTTATGCGGAGCCGTAGAAAAAAAAAACTAGAATAAAACTACTCGGGGATCCAGACAGATAAAACTTATGAAGTAAATGGCGCTTTCTTTGACACATAGACAACCTTAAAAATTATTTTTTAATAGCCCATTGTACGAACGTAGGTTATAAAAACTATGATTTAGAGCACATCTAGAACAGTTAATCCAGGTCGATAATGAAATAATATGAAATAAATACACAAAAATACCTCGTAAATAAGAAATAAAAAGGAAATTGTTGTTAGAATGGGGAGGGAGAGGATATTTACAATTGGCTTTGTAGAAGGGATATAGATAATTTAAATGCTAAATTATTGGGAACAAATCAAAGAATTAAAAAATGTTTAAAAATGGTCGGGAAAGGCCTTCTAAATTTTCTCCAAAAATCGTTGTCGTTTACTCTGAGGAGTCGACGCGACGGTCTGGGACGCATAATACTTATGCCTCATTCACATTACGATTGTTCCAGCGATTGTCGGAACTATCGTGCATTCGCCCAACGATGGTTAAAACGATGGTAATGGCTGCCCTCTAGTGCTGACATCTTAAGTGAACGGGAAATTGACGGTTAGCAAAGCTGTTGAGGTATGCAGGGACAATATATTACTGTGCTCAACGTGTATTTACGGAATAATTTTTCTTCCGCCCATATTCTTCCTTGCTAGGACAAATCCACGAAAAAAATAGAGCTTCACGAACTTTTCGTCTTTCTCTTATCAATACCTTTTCGTCACCATCGTAAAGTGGCAACGTTCGGAACTACGACAACTATTGTCAGGACATGCATTCACACGGCTAGTTCGGCCAACTATCGTTAGGACGATCGCTCGGACAATCGTAATGTGAACGAGGCATTAGCTGCAGACGATATTGCCGGCCTCTTGAGCCACGAGGTAAAGAGAGAGGATGAGAGAGGAGGAGGGGAGATGAGACGATGATCCCAAGGACGAGAATTTAACGCCTCCTGGTGTCGGAGAGAGAGAGTTCCACTGACCCACATAGGAGGACGACTCGGTGGCGAAGACTGACCTCACCAATTGACCGCCTACCTCATCTTCTTCTTCTTCTCCTCCGGTTGTCTTCTTCCTATTAATACCCTGCCCTTGTCTCAGCAAGCCAAGATGCGCACTCCTCAGAGCCCTCTAGACCAGAGGTGGGCTAATTGTGGCCCGCGGGCCACGTGACCTGCGCCCCACGCACAGAACCTAAAAGTGAACTTATGCTACATTTTGGACATCCAGAAAGATCCAGTGAATCTGATGATGAATTTCGTTATGTCAGCAAAGACATTGGAGTTCAGTGTGTCCATTTCCATTAATATTTACGTTATGCAATTCTTTTTGATGTGTTGGTCTATTTCAAGATGGAAATTATTTTTGTTCCTTGCATTTAAGTCTCATAAGACAGAGTTTGTGATGGCCCGACACAGAATTTTAAAAAGTGATAGGGTACCCTTGCCTCATAAAATTGATTATATAATTGAATGTGCTAGCAGGTAGAAATTTAACTAATATAAAATTAACCAAATAAATAAGTAAAATAGAACTACCACTATTTTTAATTTTTTTTTATTATGCAATTTATATTTTTTCTGAAATTAAGGATAATGTTAACTGATGAATACAATCATTGTAAACGGTGCGGCCCTACGATAACCTCCGCTCATACAAAGTGGCCCTCAAGCCCAAACAATTGCCCACCCCTGCTCTAGACGGAAATGGGGCTCGAAATGATGTCGACGACTGCTCCCAAGAGCAACAGGATCGTTGACTTAGAGCCGAAGTCGCAGTTCGTTAAAATAATTCGGTAGATGGAAGGTAGCGATGAGTTACGACGAAAATATAAATCTCCCTCATTCAGTCATTCTTTTAAAATTTTTTAATCGAAAGACGCGATTATTGCCGCCCACTGTTCATGAGTTGGTGGCTTAATAGCCATAGCCATGAGTTTGTTACGTCATTAGTTTCATTGACGTGATTAGAGCCATTATCATGAGTTGGTGACGTTATTAGAGCTATTATCATGAGTTGGTGGTGTCAGTAGCTTACTGAATCTTTCATAGAAAACTCCTTATCGAGGACAGTGAACGTTCTCAATAGTGTATAAAACAACGATCATTGCTAGCCCCGTGCGCGCGCTCGTGGTGCAGCTGAGTGAACCGCTAGGTAGGAATCGCTTACGTCATTATGTGAACATGGTAATCGAAAATGACCAAACGGTCGAAACGCGTCGTACATTTATCAATATATTTTTGTAAAAAATGCCATCTCTCTTTTTCATTAAATCAGGATACCATTCCAACACATCTCGCCTGCCTCAGTTACGTCTCTTCCTTGCTTAATAATTCTCATCTAATTTCTCTGCTTATTATTTCCTCTTAATATTAAAAAAAAATAAAAACAATTTTACAACAGCGGATATATGGAGATTATAACCCTTAACTACTGGCATGGGGTGATGGTAGATCCGCAGGCTGGTAAATTTGTTGTTTAATTCCAGGTTGATTTGGCAACATCGCTTAGCTACTTAGTAGCTTCAATTCTACTCCCCTCTCTCCCACCAAACTGGTTTTTGTCAGTCTATCTCACCATTATGGAATGTAAACATTTTGCAAAGTGATCCGGGGACTCGGTATGTCCCCGATCGCCAATAGTTGCGTTTTAGATGCCTCGTTTTTTCGCATTGAAGTAATTACCATTGTGAAGTGAAGTGGTGTATATTACTTTATTTTGCGTTTTGTTGCACTATGAGTTCCCAGGACCTGAATTAATGGAAAATTAAATATGATTTTACGTTTTCACAAAAAAATGGAAGGTTTTTTCTAAATATATGAAATAAATATTAAATATTGAAAAATATCAAAATCTAACAATCTCCAACTCGCTACCTTGGTTTGACAAGGTTCTAACTGACAATCAGCTGGTTTTGAGAAAAACCTTGTCAAAGTTTTAAACTGCTCTATTTCTATTATTAATAGGAATTTATTTTTGATTTTTGGCACATATACTAGTGATCCACTAGATACACTAGTAATTATTACTTTAAGAAAATAAGCTATTTATTTAATTTTTTTACATGTTTATATGAGTAATAAAATAAGTAAAATGCAATTAGAACCTTGTCACACCAAATATTAGTTTTTTCTCCTTGCAGTTGGAACTTTGTTACTGTTCTAAATCTATTATTATTTTACATAGATAAATAAAAACCGGTGCAACACATAGAGAAACATAAACTTAGTTATCTTGAGTGAAAACACCAAATTTTGCAAAAATGTCAGTTAGAACCTTGTTAAACCAAGGTAGCGAACTGTTTAAAACAATTTATACTTTCAAAAATTCATGGTGGTTTTGACAGAATATCAGTAGTTATTAAGAAATTATATAAATAATTAGGGCATGTGGTTTGTCCTCACGCCCAGTACTAACGTCTCAAAAAACCGCGGCAGTAGTTAATGGTTAAATGAACCAGGATCTAACGAATATCGCACCAAAGTTTCGGATGGAACTCAACCGGAACTAGAAAACTTTAAAACCGGGCGCGCACTCAACGTCTAGCACAGACGGTTGAGCGAGTGAGAAATAGATGCTGTGCGTATAAAAATCAAATGGACTAGAAACGCCGCTTTCTGTGCGTCTCTGACCCCTTCTCCCCCCCTCACCCTCAAGCATTCAGGCATTCAATCTGCCTCCTCGTCAATGGTCACAGCAAGAAGGAAGACTCTCCCGACAGAAGGCCAGCCCAGACGTGGACTCCCACAGCTCCAACTAATCTAGTTCGAGCCTTCAGATAAGACGGATTCATATTGACAAAAAAAGCGTATCATCCCATCTCCATCTTCGAGTGCCACCGGTCTTTTCTTTTGTGGTCATGAAGCAGGCCATGAGTTCTCGATGGTAATGAAGGGAAACTCATGCCATTCTTTCGCATGAATAATATATAGGACACGGCAATTAAGTGTCAACACGACTCTTCTTCCTCCTTCGCCACCTGGACCGATGTATAGAAGGTTCTAGCACACAATCCCGTGCAGTATTCATACATCAGTATACCACGATAAAATTTTGGGGCATACATATCTAGGAAGAAGAGTGGGCATACATAACTGGGAAGAAAGCCCTACAGAACATTCATAGATAAATGATGAAACTAGGCAATGCTTAATATTTTCAGCGAAATTTTTTTCCGAGTCGTAAAAGGTAACCGTGTTACTTAGCGTACTAATTCTGAAGCTAAACATTGAAACTATTAAAATTCATTTAGGTCGCCCATCAAATATAGCTTTCTTCGTTTATAGTCAGCAAACAACTTGGGAGAACCTTATGCTTTAAATAATCCAGGACCATCAAAACGCTTAATTCCCAATTCCCATTAATAGCCATTTTTTAAAATGTGATTACCGTTCAAAGTTTATAAAAGTATTAACCTACTGTTTGTAAGCAACCTCCTGTTGGGCAAATAAACTGCATTCCAGCAGATACATTATCGCTCTTATAAATAATACAGAAGAAATAAAAATTACCTTAAAACAATTGCGCATAGCGATAAAATATGCGTAGGTAAGTCATTCCAATTGCATATCATGCATGGTTTGAAGCACCATATGGAGGAGATTCTAAACACCTTTCAAATGAAATATTGCAATTTTTCGTTTCATATAAAACAACAGTACGTTTTGAGCGCAAGATTAATTAAGAATTAAAACTTTTGTAGTGTTTAACCAAGCAATATTCCATATAAAAGAAAAGTAATGAAACATTCCAAATTGTACACAATATACCATGACAATTCTAATTAAAATGTACCATCGCACCGCGGAACATGAGGACTAAATATAGACTATGTATTCAGTCCTGATACGCTACGATGCAGTGAAACTCATTGACTAGAATAAAATTTTAATATATATTCTGTTGAATTGGCAAAGTTTCATTTCTTTTCTGCTAAAATGGAGTTTCACAAGTATCTACTGCTCAATCAGTTTCAACATTCTACTTCGTTCTGCTTCATCACGAAAGTGCATGCTGTATTTAATGACTCCAGGCACAAGAAACAGCCATGGAAACCAAATACAGACGCGCAGCATACAATGACGGATTCGACTAAGCTCCGATGTTTCCTTTTATTTCCGAATACCCGTTGAATTCCCTACCCTCGATACCTTTACGGAACGAATTGAAGCAGAACGCGCTGGAATGGTATACATTCGATTGTATAGTATATGATTTAGACGCAGCTCCTCCAGCCTCTCGCTCGTATTCCACGTCGGAATAAATCACTGCGGTATTAGCACAACCACGAGTCTTACCGCACGAGATGGGGAGGGCAAGAATTCCTTTTGAGCGATTGCTGTCAGGTTGTTATCTCAGAAATCGTTTCCAAGTGCCCGGAAAAAGGCTCCTTACTCGGAGAGTGGAAGTAAAGAGAGGCAATTTGAGACGCATTCGTGAACTAAAACACACCGTTTGTTTCTTCGCCGTATCTTTTTTTTTAATCCTAGTATTTGGTATTTAGAAGAGGCGTCTGTCAGCTGAGGCTACCTGTGCCATAAGGGAAGGGTGTGTAAGGAAGGGTGGAGAGAAACCCGGCGTCGGTATAAGCCTGCTCTACATGAAAGGGGCTAAGTTGACCTCGGCTTAACGTCCCATCCGACGGACTGAGTGTTGCGCTTGAAATATCTTCCACCCAACATTCAAGCAGGGATCAGGCAGTCTCTGAAAATTCTCTTCCACCGCCGGGATTTGAACCTGAGCCCACGGGGTTGGAACCCGAACACATCAGCCCGAGCCCTTTTTTTAATTCTTCAAATCCTTTCAATCCATTAATAAAAGTAAAATTTCCGAAGTAGAAATAAAACTAAAGTATCAAAACAAATCAGTAAAATACCTGCGCATCAATTTCATAGTATGCCACTAAATGTAAGTGTTTATTTCATATTTTCGAATCCCCCAAAAAAAAATAAAAAAAGATGAAAATCTCAGGTATTATGAATTTGTCAACTTATCTATAAAAGTTTCTGTACGCACTGCCTTCAGCTGTGGGTGGACATTAAATGCACCACTTGCCATTTTGTATGGATCACTAAGTAGCTATAAAGTATGCCTGTAAAGATACCAGGAAAAAATAATGAACAATTGCTAAATATTAATTCTGAAGCGGAAATATGCGTCACTATTCAGAAAAAAGAACAGTAAATGGGAATTTTGTCAAAAAAAAACAACTTTGAAGTCTCCTGAGGACTCCCAAAAATTCATCTCTAAAAAATTATTTGGCTAATCGGCTTTTTAAAAATGTTACCCATTTCCCGTATGCATAGAAGGTAGGTCAACGGCCATTATCACAATGCTCAACTTTGAGGGGGTGCACCATACAGGCATTTAAAATAGTTACGATTAAATCCCCCGAATAAAGTTTGCTAAGACGAATCATTCGTATCATGGAGACAAGATCTCAAGCCAAGACTTTTCCTACGAAAAGGAAGCTGTTCGTTGCCAAAGAAACCAACCTACCAGTAGGAATGCAGCTTTTGAGTCTATAATCGGGTTCACCTCATAAAATTGGGTTGAACAATGGAAGAGTTATAGTCGTCGTAAACTCGCGACAGAGGTTACGCTCTCGGCAGCGGTTTTTCCTGAAACGTTTGGCGAAACACTTCCCCTGGACAAGCGACCATTGAGACGCCCACCGTGTTTCCATTGTGAAGTCGGAACACGAACGTCCGAGGAAGGCGATGACCCGAACTTTATCCGGGAAATCCAGTTAGGCCTCTCAAGCGAACGAGAAAACTGAAATTGGATGAACATTAATCAATGTTTTTACGCTTTACTTGTGAAGCCAAATAAATGTAAAGGGCAAATGTTGTAGTTGCAAATTTTTAGTAGAACATTCAGCTGATGAAAATTGTACTCTCTACATTCTGAATTGCTCAAAATAACCGAATGCCCTGGAGACTGGGTTTTATGATTTATTCATCTTAGATAAAATCTAGTACCATTCGTGAGGGCTTGTCGGTAATCACTTGTCTTTTCTGTTCTTGATCTTAAGTATAGTTTTGTTCTGGCCGAAGTAAATACATTAATGGAAAAAAAACACAATGGCTGTAATGCCGAGTAATTTTTGGAGTTATACGAAGCATCTCATTACCTTTCAATGTATAGCTATCATGTTCGTAGAATGTAGGATAGAGATAACTAGGCTGACCAGGGATATTACGTATAATCATCAACTAAGTTTGAACTAAAGCTCCTGGGCAAATACCTCCCGCAGAAAACAATTACATTAGCCATATGTAACAGATATTATCCCGTTTAAATCTTCTGTACAATTGCTTTCTTCAAGTAAAAAGCATGATGTAGCTCTTGAGTTGCTTAAAAACATAAAAAGATCCCGACGTGACATCAATGCTGAGGTTGACGAAGTTTTTGGCTTATCCAATCACAAGCTACCCCAATTCGCGATTCAAAGGGCGTCTTTCACACCTCCCTCAAGAAATTTCGCCAGACGCTACGAAATGTGACAAGAAAATTTTTAAATTTCCTTTTCTCAAACCTTTAGACGCTTTCCCTTCCAAGCAAGCACATGACATACCATTCTCATTTCATACATTTCAAACGATGGTAAAATTTATCTCAATTGAAAATCTACAGGCGGATGTGCACAAATTTATCGTTATTCTACGATTACCTTAAGTATTATTATTTCATTTTATCAGCTCATAAAAGAACCGAAAAATTCTTGACTGAAATCAAGGAACGATTTTGGCATGCCTCTTAGACATACGTAGGTTTTATGTGAGGGACAATCGTAATTTAGTTACCTTTATGGGTGTCTTTTGAAGGCTTCTAAGTGGCAAACTTAATGCAGTCTTATTTGATGGAATAAGGAACAGCACATTAATTTAAGCTAAATGGAACTATTTCGCAATGATTAAAATTGAAAAATAATAGAGTACGCCATTCTGGAGCTGAAACGACAAATTCAGCCAGTTACGAATCACTAATACAAATTTAAAGACGTATTTCAATACTTGATTTTCGTTATTGCGTAGCGGTGAGTGTATCTCATGAATTGGAAAATAATATGCTCAAAAATGAAAAAAAAAAGACTAAAATGAATTGTGCCATTTACAGGGATCGCAGAATAAAAATTATCTATGGATTCTCATATACTTTGTTCATTTATCATGGAAATTGGATCAACACTGTCGTTAATTCGTTTAAATGAGATTTAATTTAAACATTGCAATAACATAGAAAATACCTCGCTCGGTTCAAGAAAAATGTAATTTATCGCAGGGAAATTTAAAAAAATCATTTCCATTAATCTTTCGATTAAAAAAAGTGAAACGTCGCAAAGATTTAATTCGCAACATTAGTGAAATACGAACACATCATTGTCATGGACTACATATAGTCAGTTGAAGGCTTCTAAAAGACAAACGTAATGCAGTCTTATTTGATGGAATAGGGAACATTACCTTAAGACTATGAGGGTTCTAGGTGAACCCTCTTAAGGATACAACACACCGGGGCCGGGACCCAAGCCCGTGGCTTATACGCCCGATCACCCGGGAAGGGGCTGGAGAGGTAGGAAAAAGGATAGAGGCGCCGCCGCGATGGGAGCCCGCCGACGCCTCTGGGAAGGGATAGGAGCGGAAGGGAGGGGACGAGGGAAAAACACCCCGACGCTATAGAAGCGAAGGGGGCCCTACTATTAGCGAAACCAAGCATAAGCAATTAATGTTCTACCGATCCTAGTGGATTTTCCTATGAGGAAGAAAAATCCATCGATCGAATCGGTAGATAACATTACCTTAATTTAAGCTACACGGACCTATTTCACAATGACTTAAATTGAAAAATAATAGAGTACGCCATTCTGGAGCTGAAATGATAAATTCAGCCACACGACACACGGCATCATTTAAATCACCAGGCGATGTGCCAGTGAACTGTGCCATGAAGTTAATTCATACGCGTTTCAGATGCGGCTGGTGAGCCTTAAATTGTACATTTTTATAAAACAATTTGCTTACACAATGCCTTAAACATTTTTTTTCTCTCTTCTCTCTACAGGACACACATTTCAGCGACGCTGCTGTTAGCGATCTGCTTCGCCGCTTGCCAGTCTCACCAGTACTCGCCTCTAGCGCTGCACGCAACGGAATGCGCGCTCCTGCTGGAAGGTCCTCCTGGAAGAACCTCCGTCTTCGACTACAGCCTCAACGCCTTGAGAGGAGGCTCCCTGTAAGTATTAGCCAAGGATTGAGATTCCTCAAGCAGTCACAGTCTCTATCAGGATGGGCGAAGTTTAGATTTTTATGCTGGGAGTGGCAGCAATCCTGCCGGTGGTTTAGAGGCAATTGTACCCCCCCCCCCCCCCAGTGAAACGGGTGTATTCCGTATTTCCCTTAGTTTCCTGGGAAAATTTGTTTAAATTAGCCTCTGGAAAAAGCATTTTAATTACTATCAAATTAATTTTATTTTTTAATTTTTTTTGTGGAGGAATTATTCAAGAATATATGCTAACATATGCTGGTAATCGAACCCGGCTCACCCGATTGCCCATCAGGAATGCTAACCTATTTGTGCCACCAAGCCATTTTCTCTCGAGGCGAAACTCAAATTGGGGTTCATGTTATATGTTTTTCGATGGGTTTAAATGTTGGAATTAAAATCAAAATGCACTGCAAAAAGCTGGAAGCCGAGAAAATATTTTCACTGAATCGTTAAGTCATCCGCAATTCCTTTTCATAATGTCATGTGTCTAACTACCTTCCAAAACGCGTTAGAATTCCAGGTCCTGGAAGGTCCTATTCATCTATCTAGTCATTCCCTAACTAATCCAATCAGTTACAAGAGCGTAACAGTATATAAGAGCGTAATCGTATATCCCGGCTAAGCCAAATATTTTTTCATGCCGAATTGCACTTTTGGTACATATTTTCACCTGTACGCGTGACTGTACACCAATCCGCATGTTTCTTTGCAGTCTTCAATGCCGTCCTTCACAATGCTTTGAAGAGTTATCTCGCGACTGCGCGATCAAAATAATTTATTATAGTCAATTTTATTTTTTAATATCCTACCACCAAGGAAGGCATTCTTTGATGATAAAAAGCAAAATGAGGGCGCGAAGCATAATTCAATCCTTGTATTTATGACTTAACACTTTCTCAAAATTTGACCTCAGAGTAATTTTCATCAGTCTTTCGACAAAGCCATAATGAAGTAACTCTCAATTATTCAGTTTCCATAAGATGGTTGGCTTGGATAAGTGCTGGTAAAACTCACCAAAGACTAAACCAAAGACGTGTAAATTTGGCACATTCAGGTTAGAAGCCTCTTTCCATGCAAAGAAGGATTTTGGTTTGGGGTTTCAAAGGCTTCGCCTGGGACCCTTTATTCCGCTGCCAAACACTCCACTTTGATAAAGAGGCTTATACAATCCCCAAAAATTGGTCATGAAAGCAAAAATTTGCACGTGTAATCCCAATGGAGTGCTGTGATGTTCCGCAGTCCAAAAATTACCCATACATTTTCTTTTCTCTTACAGCGGCTACGAAGGACCTCACACGTGCATCACATACGATGCAGTCAATCAGGCATATATCCTTTCAAGGAAAAGAATACGTGAGTAAAAAAAATGATCACATTGCTGTATAAGTGCGATATTTTATTAGAGCCGGCAGAATAATTCTCATTTTTTTCAAATAATTTTTATTGAAAAATTCCTTTGAATTATTCAAATATTATTGTGCCTGCCGTTTCATTTATTTTTTTATCTTTCTATATTACGGGTACTATGTGCATGCAACCTTTAAATTCACCTAAACAGATAGGTTTGAAAAGTAAACTTCGTTTATACTAACATTTAACTCATGTTTAATTTGGTTTTGTTAAGAGAATGTTGCAATCATGATGATAGTATCACCTTTTTAATCTCCTATTTTTAAACCTTTTTCATTTTCGTAACTTGTAATTCTTGCAACTTACTTAATCATTCCTGCTGGTATTCGGCTTTCTTAGACAACCGGCTCCGTCTAACAGCGGACATATCAGGCTTGATGTTTATTTTTAAATCGGCCATGAATATTCATTAATTTGAGGCCGAAAATATTCTATTTATAGCTTAGTAAGGCCAACTTAGTCCGTGGACTAGCCAAATATTAGCGTTTTTTTATCGGAAATTCTTCATCACCATAGTTTGAACCATTACTGACTCCATTCTTTAAATTAACATCGGTATTCAAGTTAAGACTTTATGATAACAAATTTTTTTTCTCCACAGATGTCGTCCAGTCGAAGAGCCACGAATGGCAACCAGAAGAAATTGCCACCATTGGAGAGCTCCTGCTTGACATGTCCATTAGCCTCGCCAAAACGTAAGTTTATTCTAGCTACTTCTTCCAAGCTGCCGCTTTCATACCAATAGCCAAACTGCCTTTTTTGCTATTGGTACGAAACATTTTAATACAGCCACAAAATTGTTTTCTGAAATAGATCTAACCACCCTGATTTTATTACATGGCAGTTTTTACGTAATATTACTCTATGCACAAAATCAATAATATTTACTTTATAAAAACCTTAGATGCACATTTGAATTGAATTCTACCGTAAAGATATAAAAAACGTCTGCTAAATAACTTGGAAAAACGAGATGATTTCAATGTTTCAATGTCACAGTCACTTTCAATTTATTGTTCACAGCCCTAAATGATATAGGGTATGCGTAATTTCTATAGAAATCCTGGTGTAGCTTTACCGGGATAAAATATTTGCCAAATTTTTTAAAATTTTCTCGTCTGTTGTCTCTTTGATTTCCCGAATGGATTCATTATTTTTTAAACAATCATTCAGCTTATTGAATAGCTTGTTATATCCCACCGAATAAGAGTATATATCACATTGAAGGATGTGCACTAATCAGTTCGCTTCATCTCCACCAGCTACGGCTTGAGCTACGAGGATGTCGAGAAGGGCCTTCCTTTGATCGACACGTCGAAGACACTCGTGAGGGAAGTGTGTCCACCATTCCTCTCGAACGTCGAGTGCCGACCAGGAAAGTACAGGCGATACGACGGACTCTGCACCAACCTCCAACACCCAACGTGGGGCGCAACAATGACGCCTTTTACCAGGTGAGGCGGCGCAAATCAAATGGTTAACAGATGGTTTATCAACGACATGTGGGAGGTAGCATTCTAAAAAAAAAAAAAAAATGACAAAGAGAAATAAAGTTATGTAAGCGAAAATAGGGGAAGATACAAATGATTTATCATAATTAAGAGTACTTGTTTATTTCCAAAGTTATTTATTCTCTTATTTTATTTTTATTTTGAGACAACTTTGACTTTGACAAAGACTCCTTTTATTTGGAGACAAAACGATTAGAGGTGGAATTTAGGTGTTTTTTTAATAACAAATTTTCCCAAGAAATCATAAATGAATCCTTGAAAGGCTTACATGGATAAATCATTCTTTCCGTTATTCAAACGGAAACCGCCGGAGAGGTCAAGCTGAAAATCAAATGATTAACGAGAGACCGCAACGATGGTAAGAGAAATCCACTGTCATGAGATAATTATTCAAAAAAAAATAATTGTCAGTGCAAACCTCCATCATGGAATGCAGATAGACAGCTGAAAATTAATCAATTTTTCGATATAAAGAAATACACGCTAAAAGAAACGCATGGTTCATGCTTACGCATGGTGATTTGCGAATGCTAATTTGGTTCCTCGACTTTACTCAGGATCAAGCCATCTGGGGAAATTGGCGGAGGGTTTATTTTTCCTACAGGTGCAACTGATGACATACCCTTCTCATCTAATTTTCAGGTTGGTAGGCCCTCTGTACGCTGACGGAATTACTGCGCCCAGGATCAGTGTCACGGGCAACCAGCTCCCTCTGCCCAGGATAGTGTCCCGAGTGGTGCACCCTGACGAAGGATTCCACGATCACGCCGGAACCGTGATGGTTGTCGCTTGGGGACAGTTCATGGACCACGATTACACACTCACCGCCACGCCACTGGGTAAATACAAACGCTATTCAAATTGCATCAAGCAAAGGGGGTTGGATCGCGACTTAGCGATTCAAAATAAATATATTAGAACTATCTTTCATTGTTTTTGGCAAAAAGTTGTGAATTTATTTTTGTAATTGCAGTATACGTTGTCCATTTGGTTTCAGTATTTATTAACTAACTTTCCCAAATTATCTCTTGAAAGATGAATTGAAAGATAAACTTAATTCCTTGCTTCAGTAGTCATCTATTGTTTTAAATATGAAGATAATAAAAAATTGTCTCGATGAAAATGCCAGAATGCACCATTAGCAAAATCATAGGTATGTAATTACTCGTTCCAAACGGAGAATAATGATTAGAATTTCTCCAATACAGATCCTCTCAACCGTAACGAGCCTGAGGAATGCTGCCACCGTCCTCCCCATCTCAAGAACCCCTACTGCTTGGAAATAGAAATCCCGCAAGACGATTACTTCTACCACAAGCATAATGTCAGGTGCCAGGACTTCGTCCGAGGATTCCCAGCTGTTCGACCAGGCTGCAGACTTGGTGAGCTAATTTCCCCAGCCGACTTTAGTTTCATCTAATCTATTGCATTTAAGAAACAACCCATTGGCTTACTTGAAGTTTCCCAGTCCCTTCTCAAAAAAATATCGAAGAAAACACAATGCTTGTTATCACTTCAAAAACAAGTCCTAATTATGTACAAATCGGCTCCGCGTGACCAAACAAAAGCACTCTGCTTTCACTCACGATGCTTAATAAACAGAAGAACAAAAGCCAAAATTATTTCGATGAAAGATGCACGATTCAATTAACCTCCATTGTTCATCCAAGATTGAACCTCTAATAATTTATTTTGTGAACCAACCAGGACTTATGACATAATTATGGCAAAAATTGTAGTTTAAAAGCAATTTATATACTGAATGCTAATTCAACCAGACTATTTACCTAAAAACTGACTCGTCAGCTGGAAAAACAAAGGTAAATTATCCATATGATCCAAAACTGTGAATTTTGATATTGCTTTCCTATTTTACTAATTCTTATGTTTACTTCCAGGTTCCCGTTCACAATTCAACACACTGACTGGAGTTATCGACGCCAACACCGTTTATGGAGTGTCGGAGAAATTCGCTAGGCAAGAATAATTAAACAAATATATCATTACGGAGAAGCTAAACTTTTTGATGTCCATAGGATTTGAATTCTAATTTACTACACAGGTCGTTCTCTCTCAAATCTCTCAATGTGCAGTTCACTGTTTAAAATATGAGTCATGTCATATTCTCTGCAAATTGACGGTTATTTTTTTTCTTTCAGCCGTCCTTGAGAATTGAGACAGTAGCCGAAGTGTAGGAATAAAATTAATTCTGAGTGGTATCTCGAATGATTAGCAAGCCCCTTATATCGACAAATCATTCAAATATAACCTGTATTGCAAAAGTAATTTCACCCCCTTATATTGAGGTCCTCAAATAACTTAAGTATTGCTATGCACGCCAAAAATTACTTCTCCATAAACAAAAAAAATTTTCCGGGTGTTTTTACGCTTAGTTTAAACCAAATAGTTAAGACAAGACACGAGATTCGCGCACGACTACTTTTCTCTTAACGAATGAATTCTGTGTGTAATTCCCACGCAGTTTACAAAGCATTCATCATCACAAGAGGTTGTAAATAATTACTCAGAGATCTTTCTAAATGAGTTAGGTATTGGATAATTGAGCAGCACATGTATCAAACCTGTCGCCAATTATTTCTTTTTTATTCTCGTAAAGCCAAAGACAACAATTTTTCTTCCTAAATAATTTTTTTAGCGTCAACTTAGAATCTAATGCTTCGAAATCAGCTTCCGAAAAATTCTTTAGAGAAATAAAGCTCAAAACAGCAACTAATGGTCCGAAGCGTCATATTGCCGGGTAACGGTAGCCATCAGCCTCAACAACAAAACCTAATGGTGGTTCCTGTCTCCATTTTCATCCTGGTGGTTGGACTACTAATCGTGTCTTGTCAAGATTAGTTGGATGATCGAACAGCGGTATTAAGAGCACCTCAGCATAGGACTCTAACGCATAATCTCCAATGTATTACTTTTCCCCTTAAAGGTCTCTGAGGACTGGATATGGTGGACTTATGAGGATGAACCCAGCATTCTCCGAATACGGACTTAAGGATTTGTTGCCTCTGAAGCTTGATATCCCTGACGAGGGCTGCACACGACCCAACCGATCCATGTACTGCTTTGAAGCTGGTAAGTAAACATTCTTTATGGTATAAGCATAAATCCCCATTCACAATAACTTAACTTGGCCTAACTTCACTACTTATGAACTAGATCAATTAATGACGTAATGCTTCAATCACAGTACAAACTTCATAACGATCTTTACATCGATTTTAAAATACAAGATTTAAAATAAGTAAATAAATTCGAAGTCTCTAAAAATTTACTATTATCTGTTAATTTATTCGTGAAAAAGCTCCCTTACAGCTCTTTTATTCCGAGAAAAAGTTGAATTTTTACTAAAATATGACCTTTCTAAGTTTATTTTAGCCATTGTGAGTTGTTGTGAATCAGCAGACACTCTTTTTGAGTTTGAAACTCCATAGTTACAATAAATTAATTTTTTGAGACATGGCTAAATTCCCTACTCCCTTAAACCCATGTAAAAAAGGGTTTCATATCATTCGTTGCACTAAGGGGTTGACATCTGGTCCATATTACTGGGTATATAAGGGTTCTGACAAATACCACATATAATATTTTAAGATCTATTTTTTCCGGAGTTTAAGGATATGATTTTAAGGAGAAAATTCCCATTATCCAACAGAAACTGCAATCTCAAACTTCAAAATTCTCAACTTGGAATTCCATGTTTTTTCCCAATATTTGTAGTGCACAAAGAATGAATGAGGAGTCTATTAAAAAAATACCCACCTCACCTAACTCTCACTTTCCCATCATTATCAACGGCTTACTCAATCATATTTTCTCAAAACTTCAAACTCAGACTCACATTTCCTTAAATAGAGAGAGAGCATACTTTATGGCATACTCGACATCACGTAGAAGGATGAGAGTAAAAAACATTACGCCAACTGTGTTGATGTAATATTTTTTTGTGGTTGGATGTGGTTGAGTATATACGATGAACAGTCTAAAGCTCATTCCAAGATTCGAAAAAATAAATACCTCGTGTCACTCCGAAAAAAAAACAACTACCAGCCACCCTCAAGGGTTTGATTGAAGTAAATGGAATCGATAGAAAAAATTTCCTTCGTCTTTATCAATCTTTTCACGACATCAAGTCGTACGACTCAAGATCCATGGGCTCATTGCTTTGGAATACATGTCTGTACTCACGTATGGGAGAATTTTTCTATATATTGCCTAATAATGCGTTTGCAGGAGATTGTTCGATTTTATGATGTCTTATTCGGGTTTTGTGTCATCCAATGCCACAGAGGATGATAAAAAGTTTTCCGCTATTCGAGAAGATAAATCGATTTTTTCGTATTTTCCAAAGGTAATCATTTCCTATCACGATGAAACTGAGAAAATGTAACGAATGTCGTTTATTACAGTGATATATTTGGATAATCTATTTTATGCATTTTTTTATCTTTAATAAGACTGCGACTATGTGCTACTTGGAACGCAATTGCTCCTGAAGCTCCAAGTACATGCAAGCGAAGTTCCCAATAAAAGATTCTGTTCATTATTAAGGATTCTTTCAACTCTTTACCTCAAAATTCAGACCCATAGGTGTATGCTTAACTAATTACATCATAGGCCTAGGTTCGACTATATGTCCTTCCATTCACCACGGATATAATCGTCCATACCATATTCATGAAGGCAAACTATTCCACAAAAAAGTTGTTGGCATGCATTTGTTTCAAACCCTTGAAGAATAAGGTTTGACGATATCCCCAACTTCTAATTTCCCTTACATTATAAGAAAAATCCAAAAAGTAAGAAACACCGTCCGGTAAATGTTTGGCAGCAGTAGATTTTGACAAAACAACAGCGGATTCACAGTAAAGGTCTACAATGGAACCAAATTTTTTTTTCGATGGAGTACTAAAGAGGCAAAGCATCACTGAAGAAATAACGTGAAGAATTAATTAACTCGTACGTCTTCAAATTCCTTCTTGCCGTTTCATCCCTAGGGAAGTCACGGACAAGATTTCCCGCCACATTAAATACCATGGGAAAGTAAAAAACAAGGAAAAAACAGCCGACAGACGATTTCCCAACCTTCCCGTTCACCTCGCTCCGTTCCTTCTCTGCCGTTAGCCTTTCATTCCAATTTCACTCCGCGATCTCATCTCCCCATACACATTACAATCCTTTCTTTCCATACACAACACCTCGCTCCCCTAATTTCACTCACTCGAATTGGAAAATAACCCCCACCTTACACCGCCACTTTCGGGCTACTTGTCTTGACTGTACCCACACTCAATTTTCGGAACCCTATCTTCATAGATATTGAGCACCAAATATCAATCCACGACCTCAATAAATGAGTAGTTTAAGTGCATGTAAACGAAAAATAAGAGGATAACTGAGATTTTCGGTTAAATTCATCAATGAACCCATTGGTGGATTTAGGGGGATGGCACGGGGGCACGTGCCCCCCCTCCCTGAGACGCTTTAAAAATAGACAATATTTTTATAGTTATAATTACGTTCGTTTTATTTTGTGCATTACGGAGCCTCAATCGTTTAATTTAATATTAATAACTTTCATATCAAAATAAGGAGAATATTTTCTACGGTAATTGTTGTATTTTGTTTTCGATCTCAAATATGAGATGACCTGTCAGGCCCTTGTGTAAAAAATCCTGAATCCGCCCCTGAATGCACCGTTGTGGTACAGTAGGTTGTTCCGCACTGATCAATTCCTCGAGATGGTTTCGAGATACGAGGTGCATTCAAAGTCTTAAGGCCTCCAATTTTTCTCTCTGGACTGGAAACAAATAGAAATATTTGTGTTTTATAAATAGAGCGTGCACACTTTATCGATACGTTACAGAGATGACTGAACTGTAGGATGGATAGAACTGTTTTAGAATCTTGAAATTAAGACGTTTTCCTTACACGAGCAGTATGCAGTCATTCATTTTCTGAATTTTCATGGTGAGCCACCAGTTGAAATTCATCGACAGTTGAAAGAGACATATAGTGATGGATTTATGGATGTCTCGAAAGTGCGCCCTTGGGTGAGACATTTTAATGAAGGCTGTTCATCGATTGACAACAAACCAAAGCTATCTAGGTGATTTTAATTTTTTATCAAAACAGACTCTTAAAGAAGCCTTCGCCGTGGCGTGAAATAATGGTGTCAACATTGTGAAAAATATGTGTGTCTGCAGGGAGATTACATCGATAAGTAACACCAGTTTCATAGTTTTCGGGTGAGTGGCCAGTTAGAAAAATAATCGGCAGCCTTACAACTTGAAGGCACCTCGTATGTTATAATAAAATGTTTGCTGAGAAACCAAGCAAAATTCAGAATGATAGCGATTTCGTATACCATTTGAGTGTACTGGCATTTTCCTCGTTCATAATTCAGAAATGATTTTGTAGTCATACAGAAAACCCTGTCGACGGCACTGCGACTAATTTATTTTAAATTGCACTGAGAGATTTCCTTCTCATCAGCAAAGATTTCCCATGCCAAATAGCGGTGTGAGATGGCGACCATAGTTTCTGAAAAGGTATAAAGAGAGTCGCAGGCGAAAATTATAACGAGGGTGTATAAATTTGTCACGGAGGAAGACAGCTTCCTCCTTTCACCATAGCGAAAGTAAAAGGTGCATGCCGCAGCTGAGATCCACGAGTTTTCCACTAAAAAAGGAAGAGGGACGAGAGAAACGAGAATAAAAGCAGTGAAAGTATATCACAGTTGTCCTTAATAAAGAAATGTAACCAAGGCCACCCCTAACCTAGAAAGTACACAAAATCATTATAGTTTCTCGCCCAGCGGAGCGCTCAGTCGGTGGGAATTAGGGAAACCCTTCCCAGGCGTGAAATGACTTACAGCAGCAAGTTCATTAGTCACAAAAGTAGTTTAACACTATGACTCCGACGTATTGTAATCAAAAGCATGAGGGAAGGGTTATGATCATCATTATTGGTAACCAATCCGAAAATATTGGATTGACGCAACTTTACACTCCATTCCCCCATCAGCTATCCTTTCCATATTTATATTGTAATTCATGTATTATATACATTTATAATTCATGATCTCCCCTTGCATTTCTTCTCTCCTACTAATCTACGCGGCTACTTCTATAGTTATCTTCATCAAGCCACTATGCCTCTTGATATGGCCGATTAGGTTCTCCCGAACCCTTCTTAGAGTTTTTATAATTCTCTTTTCTATATACACTCGCAGGGGATGACAAAAGTTTCAACAAATGCGGAACACGATCCCGTGACCTTCGGTGTAATAGATAGGGACCCCGCCGCCATCAAGGTCGCGATTTTTTTTTCAGGAGCAGCTTAATATACCACGTACCGTTACCGCGTAACTACCCTTTAGCACGACATCTCAAAAATTCAATTGTTCAGGACAGAGCACGTGAACTTATGAGGTGAGATTCGAGGTCGTGAGTAATTCACCGCTGGACGTCTCCCAAGTTGGCATAGTTCCTGATGGGAGCCAGGACAATAAACGCGTTTATTATAATAACATATGGACCGACTCCTCCCTGGAAATAGTAGGTACACGAAGCTGCGAAGCAGCGAACAGTATGATTAAAGATGGGGGAACGCAGACGTGAGTACAAAACATAAAATCAAGATTTTTTGGTGATTAAATCTGATACAGTGATGATGGTTTGTGCATCCTAAACAAAAATACATGGGTATATGTGCATCTTAATCCCGAATAAAATCGATGTGAAAGCAAGTTTGGTAGAGGCAATTTACTTTACTAATTTCATGCGATCGCCTGTAGAATTCAAGTTTTATTTCACATTTTCGAGTACATTCGATTGCTCTGATTTATGGAGACATGTTCATGGACATTTATTCAACCAAAGTCTGTAATGAAACATAACTTTCGATCCCAATGCTCTACGATAAAAGACAGTAACTCACGCATTTATGTATTTAATAATTTTAATTTTACGCACCATGAACACACAGTAATAGGGTGAACTATTTTCACAACTAATCATAATTGCAATCATTACACAAAAAAGAACTTAATACACTAGTAGTACAATTAATTACCAACTCTGTTAAGGCCGGCTGAATATCACATGCAAAATTCTATAGGCACAACTTTATGATGTTATTACACGACGAAAAATTTCCTTAGGTAAGTTTTATATAAAAATCACTTTTTTTCACATTTACGCGGCTACTTCACGACCCCACTGATTAGACACTTTTAATAACAGTTTTTGCTCTCCTTTACCTTCATTCTGAATTGTTTATATGCATAATTCCTTGTAATTTTAGGAAAATCACAGTGTTAGGTGTAACCCTCCAAGTGAATCCCTACGCTTAATTTTACTGCCCACGGTCAAGCGCTAAAGGACGATTCACTCCAAATTTGTTATCAGCAAACAAGAAAACACAAATTGCATAATTCCACAGTGGAAACATCATTCGATTTGACCGGGATTCGAACTCGGATGCTTCGATTTCCAACCGAGTGCTTTAGCCAGCTAAGCTACCGAAGCATCAATTCCTCAAGTGTACACATTTACGCCTTGTTAGCTTAATTAGCTAAAGCCATCGGCCGCAAATCGAGGAATCCGGATTCGAATCCCGGTCAAGGTGAATGAGTTTACTCTGTGGAATTTCACGCATATATGTGCATTGAAGATATTCCCTTAAGTTATCACATGGCTGGTCCCCATATACTAGAACAAGAAAACACAACCTCACCACGTATGGAGCAAATCGGATAAATTCTTTCTTAAGGCCTTGTTACACGGTACATTAACACGCCCAAGTTAATGCACGTTTGCGTGAATGATTTTGGCGGACGGGAATGGAACATGCACGAATGCATGAACCAAATTAGAACAGGTTCAATTTTCTGTGCATGCATTCGCACAAGTTGGGTGGTTGCACGGTGCATTTTGGCGTTAATTCTCGCGTTCATACATGTAGACATCAACCCGTGCGTTTTAATATATCGTTCATGCCTGTATTTTGGGACACGCTTGAACCATGCAGCGCGCCCCGGCCAAGATTTTTCACCCGTCTCACTCTGATTTCGGTTCAACGATTTGTTTTTTTTTTTTTCTTTCCTCCTTGCGGAGTGGAGGTCGCCACGCAATATGTGGGTCAGTTGCGGCTACTCATCAAAAACTTTCTCTGGCGTTACTTACTACTGACTACCGACTGGGAGAAAAAGGTCAGTATTTTGAAATACATGGCAGATAACATTGAGCGGAGAACCCGGGTCCGACGTTTGGGCGGATGAGAGACCGACAAGATAAAAAATAAGCCTGAAATAAGTCATCGATCGACCTCGCTCTGCCCTGCTCTCGTCTCAAAGGGTTTGGACAGAGGAAACGTTGGCTAATCGTAAGAAGGCCGGAAAATTCAAAACACATCCCACGCAGCGTCGACAGTAAAAATTATAATGCGTCGGCTCGGATTCCGTGTAGTAATGTCGGTCCAATGCCATTTTTCGAGTAATCGATTTTTAATCGAAATTTAATCGAAATAAAATTTTTTTAACAAAAATCGAAATTTGAACTAAAAGATATATTAATCGAAAAAAATCGAACTTTCGAAAAATACAGTTGGTACACAAAAATGTTTTTTGTTCATTCAGAAAACACTTAAAATAAAAATTTGAGTAAAAAGTTCCCAAAAAAAAAACTCAGAATACATGATGATGCAAAAATTTAAAAATGCACGCACATGTAAGGTTTCGGATTACCGCTTGGAAGCATTCGGATTCACTAAAATATTTAGCAAAAATCAATTGATTGAGATGCTTTCTTGATGATCCAGAGCGTGCCTTTCCAATTTTACGTCTCAAATATAAATGTGTTTCACTTGGGACGGTTGGCGTTGTCATAGGCCGGGAGTGACGCTGCTGAGATCAAACGAAATGGCCAAGATCGAAGTTAAAAAATCGAGTTTGTATCAAAACTCGAATATCATGACTCGATATCGATTTCTTCGATCAATTGCCTCGTTCAGATTACGACTGTTCCAGCAATCGCTGGAACACAACCTTTGCTGCCCTCTAGTGCTAACATCTAATGTGAACGAGAAATTGACGGTTAGCAAAGCTTTTGAGGTATGCAGGATCAAGATATTACTATGTTCAACGTGTATTTAACGAATAGTTTTTCTTCCACTCATGTTATTCCTTGCTTGGACAAATCCATGAAAAAAATAAAGCGAAGGGAGCTTCGCGAACTTTTCGTCTTTCTCTTGTCGCTTCCTCTTTCGGTCTCCCAGCGCATAGCAATCATAAAGTAGCAACGCTAGGAACTACGTGAACTATTGTCCGGACATGCATTCACACAGCTAGTTCTGCCAACTATCGTTAGGAGGATCGCTCGGACAATCGGAGTCTGTCCCTATATCTCGGACTATCCCACTGTCCCTATATTGGGATTTTTCTTCCTCATAGGAAAATCCCACCGGGATGGTGGTAAAGAAATAGCTTCGCTTGGTTTCGCTAGGTAGGGCTCCCATTTGCTTCCATAGCACTGGGGTGTTTTATCCCTACTCCCATCTCCTTCCAGCCCTTTCCCTTCCCTGGAGGCACCGGCGGGCTCCGATCGCGACGGCGTCTCTGTCCTTTTTCCTTCCTCTCCGCCCCCTCCCCGGGTGTCCTGGCGTATAAGCCTCGGGCTTGGTCCGGGGCCCCGGTGCGTTGTACCCTTAAAGGGTTCGCCCTGAACCCTCATGATTCCTATCGGAGTCTGAACGGGGCATATGAGTATTAAAACTCGACTTTTGATTGTAATCGAAATCCACTTTTCCATCACTGGTTCCGTCCGAATATTTTGGGACATGCAGCGGGCGCCGGCGTTTACGCCAATGGTCATGAGTTGGTACCTAAAGTCTGAATGCAACTATAACTAAAGTTGACGAAGCAAGAGTTGTTGCAAAAGAAAATAGATATTATCCCAAGCTAATAAAGGAGGCTATCGAAATATTGAAGACACATAAAAACATGAATAGAGAAGACGGCTACCCTCTCCACAACTCGTGGAGGAGGGTCGTACGAGAAAAAAGGAGGTGGACCATTAAGCTTCCAGCATGAAAAATTGGCGCCGATAATGCACTATAGGTCACCAAAAACTGAATCCCGACATCGACCTGAAGACGCCGGATGGAATACCGGAGTAACTGTCGTCGCAAAGAAAATCCACGTGGTGAAACCCAGAAGCATGGAGACATCGTCTGAATCACACGTTCATTATTTCCGTCCCTTTCGGTGCACGGAAAATGATCGCGTGAAACGGTCATTTTTTCTGCCATCATTGGAGCGATAGCTAAAGCTGTCCCTAGGGGTGGAAAAAAAAGTTCGTGCGATTCAGGCTTGACGTACATGTCGGTAGGCGATGGAATCCGGTGGCCTCCGTTTCAATATTGGTAAGAACTTCAACGCCTTCGACTTTTGCATGAAAATTGCACGGTAGGACTTGCCACCTTTCCCGAGAGAACAATCCGTGAGAATGGCTTTCACCGTGTATCGGACCCTTCGATAAAGGCGAAGCAATTTTCTCTGGGAAGCTATTCATATCTTCCGATAAATTGATCGAAAGGCAAAGTCTCCTCCGACTAACAATGGACAACAGATTCTATTTTCTCTCTGGCCTTTATGAACCGAACGTGCCACACGAATTTGGTGTGAAGGGTCGTCTTTTCACCCCACAAGGCGATAAAAAATCGAATAGGAAGGATTTCCCGTACTTCAAAAGACTTTTTCGGTCCCAAGCACAAATCAATCGAACGCTAGATCTCGAGGAAATATAGGAAATTTTGTGCACACCTCACAATGACTATAGAGACTTATCACTATGGGAGAAATTTTCTTCCTCAGTAAAGTTTCACACCGTATAATTTTCCATCGTAAAACGGGTGGGAGGAAACAGAGGTGAAATTAATTTTCATGATAAATACTTCGTGCAATTTGCATGTTTATCGTGCGGTAAATGGCTTGCTAAGAGAATACTTCCTTCAGGATAGAGGTCCAATTCGTAAACATTCTGCACGGCTCTGTGATATCTTTCATTTTTTTCGCATACACTCCTCTACATCTACGAACTACCCCGCTTGGCGCCTCAATAAGTGTGTAGAGAGAAGTACACATTTCAACGCCAACCCTTATTATATAAGATAACACCAAATTAAGTAGGTGTAGAAAGATATTTGACTACCTGAGTTCGACCTAGCATTTTTTCAGTCCAATATTGGTGAAGGTCCAATATTGGGGAAGAATTCCTCCACCTATCCATTCGGAAAAATATCTCTCTTATTTTATTGTTTCTGCCGGGCCTAGATATATAACATATCTTTTTACATCTACTACATGATCCGACTTTTTAGCCATTTTCCCTAGCACTTAACAGCATTTTCGCATTATTAGGTATTGCAAATCATTTTGGGGGAAAAGTTGTGAATTATTTTGCCCTCGAAAGCCAAAAAATTGGATCCAATCTCTTAATTTGTTTGATGGGACGGATAAAATTGCACTAGATTTAATCTCTTTCCATTTCATTTCTTCTACGGTCACGATGGGCTTTGTTCATCTTTTCTTCCTTTTCAGTCATTTAGTTCCTTTTGATAACATGCTATTCAAGACTGCACATTTCCTTGGAAACTCACTAAACCGATATGAAGGCCGCTGTACTCGGTGACTGATCATGCGAATGAAATCATTCGCCGTGTATAACGGAAAAATTCGCATGTAAATAGTCATGATCATTCAATTAAAATTGGAACATGTTCAATTTTTGCCCGCAAGATCCCATGAACAATGGCAGTGCGAATTATTTCAATCGCATGATCATTCACTGTGAATAGTCAGTAGTGGATGCATAAAAACTCAAGGGGGGGGCGCAAAAGATATATTTATCTACTTTTACTTTTATCACGATAAAAAATAATCAAGTCACACGCAAAGTTTCACAACATTTTATTTAAACTGACTATACACATATTCCAGACAATACCATATTACGATATGAAAGGTTGCAATTGTGGTTATGCAATGTTTGGCGGTAAGAGGCTCCCGCAAGGCGACACCTGCTCCCCCCATATGTATTCGCCAATGTGAATAGTGGCCTTTTGCAATGATCTTCCTTAATAATTTGGGTTCCACTACTTTGCGGTGATTACCATCTTTTTCAATTTTGAAAGTACTCATTTCTTTGTCTCTCATTTGAATAATTCCTATTTTTATTTCAGGTGAGATCCGTGTGAACGAACAACTGGTTCTGGCTTGCATGCACACTCTGATGGCGAGAGAGCACAACCGAGTGGCCCATGCCCTGTCGCAGATCAACCCACACTGGGACGACGAGACCTTGTACCAAGAAGCCAGGAGGATCGTCATCGCCGAAGTCCAGCACGTGACCTACAACGAATTCCTTCCCATAATCCTCGGCAAGGAGGTCATGCACAAGTTCGGACTCTTGCTCCAAAAAGAGGTGAGTTTTCCTGAGAGACTTGATTTCTTTCCTATTCCCTACAGAAATAAAAAAAAGCCGGTTGGTATATAAAAAAGCACTGCGGAAACAAGTGACTTTGTACGCAGTCACGCGCACGGGTGCAGTGGCGCCGACTCCATGGGGCCTGAGGGGGCCCGAGCCCCCCCAAAATTCTTTGTGGGTGTGAGGAAAAAATATGTCAGACTTGTCGATTTTCCCCGGAGCGTCCCGATATCGAGATTAAAGTTATCAGGGTTCTAATGTTGATCATATGACTCTTCTAAAATGCTTCAAAAACTTATAACTCACTACTTATAAAATTTCCCGGGGCAAGATCCCCGGTTTGGGCCCCCCAATATTTTTTGTAAGTCGGCGTCCCTGCACGGGTGCAAAGTTAAATACACCAACGGGTGAAGTTCGCCATGAAAACATATTTGACTTGGCCGGGATTAGAACCCGGATCTCCCGATTGCCGGTCAGGAGTGTTAGCCTGTTACACCACCAAGCCATTTTCTCAGAGCGAACTTCCGGTTGGGTTTAACCAAACAAACAAACTCCTGTTAACCTGCTGTTAAAAATTAACCAAAATGTTTTTAAATTATTTAACCAAATATTAACCAGTGTGAGGGCAAAATATGAGGATAAAATATTTTCGAAAAACAGTATGGCTTTGGCAAAGGAAAAGTTCATATCCCCCTTGTAGATAGCCCCAATGTTATTCTATTTTGCTCAGAACAAACGATTAATTCGTCGCAAATAATGACTGATTGAGCGAAAGTGATGTGTCCTCTTTAATTTCATATTATAATCAAACCGTAAATGCTTCGCCTGGCAACTTTGGCAATCGATTTTTCTCGTTAATACAGTGTTCACTGTGTTGGCGTGAAAACGCAACGTCTCGGTAACTGATAGTCTAAACCTGACCTCACATCTAATCCCTCATGATTTCATCGAAATACAAAAAATAGCACCCTATAAGTAAATAAGCTCTTATAAATTTTTTTTTTAAACCAGCCTTTATATTTAGGACAATTTGTAAGATTTGTGTTGAATATGTTGAGTTGTGGTGAATATGGTGAGATTTTATGGGTATCAAAAGGTGCAAAATTTTATGACCAACAACTTTTGTATATAACACAAGGCAGAAAAAAGGAAAATTTGTAAGATTTGTGGTGAATATGTTGAGTTGTGGTGAATATGGTGAGATTTTATGGGTGTCAAAAGATGGGAAATTTTATGGTGGATAACTTTTACTGTGGTCGCAAAACACGAAAATCGACCATTTGGAACTTCTTAGATCAAAAACATGTTTTGGGGGGCTATAGGTTGACTGGGGGGTGGTTAAAGGGGGTTGGAGAGAAAAAGTTATATTTTCATGTATTGTCATCGGAAATGAAGAAGTGTGCAAAATTTCAGCGTTTTTGCTTCACAGGAAGTGAGTCAAATTTGAGTTACAAGATTTGTACCAGACAAACAGACAAACAAACAGACAAACAGACAGGTTGGTGAGTTGATATAAAGGCTGGAAAAAGAACTTCTGGGAACTCTTTACCACACAGTTATCCGTCCACGTTGCGAATCGCGAAGAGAATTCGAACATTTCAATGCTTTAGATATGATCTTTCGCAGGGTCACGGACACTCCTGTACTGGTTTCTTGTCGGAAGAGATTTTCCTGGGGAGTATCTGGATTGAACTGGGTATGAAGTCCATGATTTGCTACAGTGCGTGAAGAAATTCGAGAAACAAGTTTACTCACGCAAGGGTAGAAACATCTGCGAAGTAAGGGTCGAACTCTGCCCTTTCTTTACTCACCGAGTTAAAATTAGCAATCCTCCCCGAAGAAATTTTTTCTCGTAAACCTCTTCCTTATGCGGCGTACAGCATCTTGTTGTATCCCCTGTACAATGCCAATACTGCAGCGAAAATAACTTACGGGAAGAGTCATTACAATTTCGATTTTAATAGGGAATGATATTAAGGAGTATCCTTAGCTCTTTTTTATAAAAGGTATTCCACTAGTTAGGATAGGTTTACGAGAAGTGTTTTCTGAATCATCCCTCGAGTCACCTATACGAAATTCTAGTTTCCCTCTATAACTCTCACTACCTTCCTTAATGCCCAGTAAGGCCCATTATACTTCATCCTATCTATTAAACCTACTCTACCCCTTCTCCTCCCTAGCTTACCGAACATTCCTCCATCTAGTTTGTCTTTTCACATCCTTTTCTTGCTTTGTCAGCCGCGGTGGCGGCGGGTTTAAGTCCTCGCCTGCCAAACTACAGGTCACGGGTTCGAGTCCCGCCTGGGTATGTTTCCCCTTTCCAGAGCATGGTTGTTCGTTGCGTGCAATTGTTGAATTTTTAAATACCCCGATTTAAAATGACCTTTGAGAGCTGTATTCGGTGGTTTGGCAATACAATGAAAAAAATGAAAATGAAAAAGGAACTCGCTCCATACTAACCCTCTGACCGGTGGTGGATCAAGGATAGGGATAAGGGCATCGTCGTACCCAGCGAGGGGTAGGAGGGGGCAGCTGCCCCCCCCCCCCCTAGATGCAAAACTCGCAAATACCTTTAAGGAAAATAAAATTTTTTCAAGTATATAATTTTAAAAACTAATAAAGAGCTGTTAGTTTCCTTAAAATATTGATTTCATTCACCTATTCCATGCTTAAATCTTACCTACAACTTGAAAAACCATGGCTTGCCCCCCCCCCCCCCCCCCGTGCCCCTAGTTTTGACCCTGGGTACACGCTTGGACAAGGGGCAAGTAGGGGGTAACATCCCAGCAGTAGTGGGGATCATAACAAAATACCATTCTATCTAGTGTAAATCGGATATCCAAGTGGGGGCTATAGCCTCCTAAGCCCCCCATAGATCCGCCACAGCCTCTTGACTCCTCTGTATCTTCTCTAAAAGTTTCTTCTCCCTGACAATCATGTCTAGTTCTTCGCCACCCTCTCACACCAATTTATCTTCTCCAATTTATTACATATTCACGTAGAAAGATATAGCAACACATTATAAAATTATTTTTTTCGGAGTAATTTTTTCGTCAAGATCTGAATAATGCACTTGTAGTTGAAATTAAATGGAATCAAGGAGGAGTTAGGCGATCAATGTGCTTCATACAGATTTAATTAAAACAATAAAAATATTATGTCATTATCATTTTCCACTGTTTGCAATTAATTAGTTCCCTTCGCCAAGCCACGGTCTTTCGGAGGAAGAGTGGAAGGTGTTTTCAGCGCTTGTCTTCGCAGAGGGAGCAGAGATTCACATGAGGAAAACGATTCAGCACCTACGACCCTGCTCTTAAACAGGGAAAATTTGTCTCCTGGAGAACAGTAAAATCAGTTAATCAAATTTAGGAATATTTTGCCATGGCAATGAGTTATCTACAGCTACGGTTGATGATTTACAACTTCAGTATTACATATCAGCTGATTACCTCCCTTATCCCCTTTATCAGCAGACGTTGCATTTCTCAACAATGTTTCTTTATTTTTATTTCTTTATTTTCTTTATTTCACACACCACCGAAAACAGCACTCCTCGGCCTTTACATCGGGGTTGATAACATTTAACATTCACAAACATCCATGCCCTGGATAAGGGTAACTTACCCAGGCAGGACTCGAACCCGCGACCTTCGGTTTGGCAGGCGAGGACTTTACCCCGCCGCCACCCAGGCCGGCAATAAATAGTTTCTAAATATAAGAGCAGCAGGCATTGTTGAAAACTTAAAACCTACTACTGTCTGAGTGCAGGTAGCATTATTATTTCCTCATTTTTCTCCAAACTTCACCATTGGTTATTATCTGGTTCTTGACCAGGTGTTTTCAATTCCAGAGGTCCTTATCAAGATGGTCAGATGCGCAATTTCCTGGTTTCGCTCGACAAGGGGGTACCTGCATTCCATTGGTTAGAGTGCTTTTTTAGATTGCACGAGACAAGTTTTCACCTCCGACCGTGTCTGGATGACCTCAATTAACCTCTCCCCTTGGCATCATCCTCATGAGATTCCTTGCACCTTCCACTGCTGACTTTATTACTTGAGGGTCGCGGACCACCCCGTCCGACTCGCTCACATTCCAAGACGGTCACTCCGGCGGGTGGGCTGCCATCTGTCGGGGGAGGGGCGAGTTACACCCACCAGAACCCGACCGACCCCACGCCCTATTGAGTTTCCAAGCAGGGAGAAAGAGTCATCGGTGTCGTATGTGCTCACATAGGCGGATTTAGGAGGGGGCACGTGGGTACAAACCTACCCCCAGACGCTTAAAACATAGACAGAATTTTTAATACGGTTATTATCGTTTTGTTTTCTGCGTTACGGAGCCTCAAACGTTTAAGTATTGAGCCAAGTCAAGAAAACAGATTTGCCAGTCATTCACTAGTCAGCGAAAAAAATGCATCACCCAAGTGGGAAAGTGACTCAAAAAATGTCGTTATTATATCATCATCAACTGGTTTTCTCCCCTCGACTGCCAGGTACGTAACACCTACTAAAAAAATAAAAGCACTAAAATCTAACCAATGGAATGCTGATAACTCCTTGCCGAGCGAAACTAGGAAATTGCGCATCTGGCCATCTTGATAAGGACCTCTGGAATTGAAGACACATGTACAAGAACCATATAATGACCAATGGTGAAGTTTGGAGAAAATTGAGAAAATGATAATGGTACTTGCACTCAGTCAGTAGAGGGTAAGTTTTCAACAATGCCTGTTGTTCTTACTTGGAAACAAAAAAGTGAGGACTGTGACTAAATGATTTTTTTTGGTAAGTCGTCTCCACCTTCATCTATCCTAGGCCTCCTCTTCGGTTCATATTAATAACTTTCATAATAAAATAAAGAGAATATGTCGTACAGTAATTATTGTATGTTATTTTTAATCTGAAAAATGAGAAGACCGTTTGCCTGTCAGGCCCTTGGGCCCAGAAAAAAATCCTGGATCCGCCCGTGAGTGATCATGTCCATGAAAGTGGACGCCAATAACGAAGCTAAGTATGATCAAAATGGAAAAATAGCGAGAAAAAGATATTTATTTATTCAGCAACTTGGAGCTTGCACATGATTTTATCTAATGCCTGCGTACCAACAATAAATCGCCAAAAAAATGTGAGCGTAGTTCCAAATCCAACGTAATAAATGTACTGCCCCTCCTTTAATGAAATTTAGTGCTAGTACTCACTTTACGCTTATTTATACAAAGGGGAACATTTTTCAGGCTTGAAGTGGTGGAAATGCGATATATCCATGATAAAATATAAACAAAAATGGTATTTCACACGTTTTAGTGTATAAAGCCACCGCGCGCCAATGTTTCGACAAGGTCTAGAAAATTACAGTGTCTCGAACGGTTGTGGAATAATATATTAAAAGGCTGAAATTACTATTTGTTGTTTATATTTTATCATGGAAAGGGGGGAATATTTCACAGTGCAGTAAAACTGATGCGAAGAGAAAAAAATAGAAACTTGAGATGAAGAAAAAGGTTTTTTCAATGCAAGATTTTTTTAAAGTTACCGGCCATAACTCTATGTCAGTTCATTTTCCCTTTAAAAGAGCATATGCCGTCGAAACTATGAACTGTAGTGGAGTTATAAATTTAAGTGTGAAAATGAGGGAATACTGGATTGTGCAGTAAAACTGACACGGAGGGGAAGAAATAGAAACTTGCGATGAAGAAAGAGGATTTTTTCAGAGCAAGCTTTTGTTGAATGCCCTTTCATCCGTACGGCTTTCTACTCCCCTTTTCCTCGGTTGGTCACTCCAAAGGACTTATGACTGTGGCTCACCTCTGTCCTCAAAAAAATACGTTCGGGGAGGTGCCGCAGAATCCAGTGCGACCCTCTTCACCCACGCCAAAGGATGAATGCGCAAGCCCACGCGGGCGTCTGCCAGCTCATCCGCATTCAACATTTTGCATTGCCCCACCCTGAAAACCACGTGCGACAAACTTCAGGACCACTTTTCCACGCCTTCCTCCCTCCCCCGAGACATCGAAAGTCCCTAAAATGGGGAAAAAATCAGGTCGTACCTGTGGTGACTCATATTTTTTCACAATTTAGTTTTTCACGTCCCAATTCTTGGTTCAGCTTTATTGTCCACCATCAGAGGCGGATCTATGAGGGGCAGGGTGGCTATTTCCCATTGGGTCGAAACATACACTAGATAAAATCGTAATTTTTGTAGGTTACCACTTTGTATTAAAATATTTTGTTATATTTGCCGATAAATTTACGTACAATTACGAATTGGATTACACATTAGCTTTAAACTTGAGGCTTGATTGTGTCTTTTTTTGTCAAAGAATTAGACAAAACAGATGTTTTTGAGAATGAAAATACCTAATTTCCCTCCCAGTTGCCCTCGCTCCCCTTGATCTAAACCTAGACCTGCCACTGTCCACCATTAAATCAATGTGATGATTGCAACAGTCCGAGTAAATATTAAAGGATGCCTCCTCAATGGGTTTAAATTTTCCCTGAAATAATGACACTGGTGATGAATACCACTGATAATGGTGCCTTGACTGGGTTGTTGTCTCAACCTAAACAATTAGGGAAATTAGGCAGAATGGTACTTAAACTATCCTCTTATAAATTGGCTGTTCGTCTTGTCCGTGTATCAACAATTAAGCCATTTTTCAAAATACATAAAAATTAAAGTTGTCGATTTCGATACAGCGTTAAAATTGGGAGTACCAAACTCAGAGCAGAGCATAAGCATTTTTCTTTTCATGAAGACTTTTCCTGTTTGAATGAATCGACTACCAAGGTGAAGTTTGCGCATGGCATAAATAGTTTATCCTCAATAGTTCTGACCCTGAGGTGACAAATCTGATATCTAATACTATGCACCTACCATATAATGTTTAGATTCTCACAAAGAATTCTCCATTGAACCAGCATCTGCATGTTAAACAGATTTTCCCCTTTTTTATACCCACTCACTTAAATAACAACATATAACTTCAAGTTCAATTTTTGTAGCAAGTTAGTCAGAAATCGTTGCAAATAAGGTTGTAAATTTTCGTTAAGTTGTTTAGTATTAGAACATTTCTAAAATATTCTATCGGTAGATCCCACAGATAGCATTTCATTATGTCACTTTATCACAATTGTTGTTCTTACATATGTGCAGTGCAACGTGGCAAGTTTTAATTACACGGTTGCATGTTTACGGTTTCACTATTTCGGAGCAATAAAATTTCTCGTTGACTATTGTTATCGTAAAATAAAACATTTAAATAACCACTCCTTTTCTCAGCTTGCCAATCATAAGTTCTTACCTCTTTCATAAGACTACTACGATATGGCATCCTCAATTTCTATCTATTATTTAGTAGAATTCCAATAAAATGGGTGATTTTGTAATAAATTTTAATCGGCATTCGAGCATTCCTTTCGTAAGAAGCATTCGCGAAAATTTAATAACAAGTGATCAAGAATGCATGTTAAGCGTTGCACGAAGACTGTTAGCTAATATTTGTAGAGTAAATTGCGATAAAAAGAATATTAAGTTACGATTTTAAGGTCCGGTAAAAAGGATATAATTTCAGGAAACAGACACCACTAATTTCTTGTGAGTGAAATTAGTCATATTGCTCAGAAATCACATTAAAGCAATAATTGTGATATAGTGACAGAATGATGTATTCTATGGTCTCTAAACGTGGAATATATTACATTTTTTCAACCGCTAAACAAATTACGGTAAATAGCTTCTTATTAAATTAAGCTGAAAAATATCAGTGGTTTTAAAAGTAATGTGCTACAATTTCTAACAGACTTACTACAAATAAAAGGAACTTGAGGTTACATGGTGTTACGAAAATGAATGTGCTAAACTAAGGGTTAAATTTCACCATCTGTTCAATATTTAGATGCTAGTTCAATAGAGAATCCATGCAGCCTCAAATTGAAAAACTAAGCCGGAGAAAGGTTGAAAGGTTAATGATTGGTTATAAGACTAGCAACCCAAAGTCCGCCTTGCGTGGTTTTTGGAACGATTCGCGAAATCACCAAAGAATTCCTGTGATTCGTGACGATTCTCAGGTACAGGTTCGTTAACGATGGCACGGGATCTCCCAAATACTTCCGTATCTCCTCTCTTTTCCTCTTGCCGGTCAACTACCCCCGACCAGAACTCCTACCTCTTGTCTCCCTGAAGATTCTTCGCCCACGTGTACCCCAAATAAATGAACGCTTCCCCCAACTAAATTCAAAGATACACTCGAGCTGAATTGGCAGTTTTCACCCGGACGAGTTACCTTGCAAAGTAAAATGCCAACGTCCACAAGGCAGGGAATAAATATATATGGAGCGGCCAAGGGCTAACTTTCACCACAAAACCGAAATCGTTACTCAGATGTCGCCACGCAGTCACATCCGAAGACAAGGAAAAAGATACTACCCGAGCCGAGGAGCAACACGATTCCCGAATTTGTTCATTCCTTACTGAAAAGTCTCGTCACGAATATTACAAAATAGGATAAGATAGGCCTCTAAATGTGTTGTTATCCACCGCGTATTTGACGCGTCGCTTACGGATGAAGTGATCTGGACTTCACGGAGATAAAAGTTATAATTAGGGGTTTAAACCGAAATTTATATGCGTGATGTTGTGATGTATCAAATTCATAACTAATCAATGCTATTCCTTTCTATAACAAACATAATAATGCAAAATATTGTAAAAAATTGGATTGCATTATACTCATCACCGCGCGGCGGACATCTTTGAAAACCGAATACAATATGATCGAAGTTGCAACAGAAATCAGCCTTCAATGGAATAGCATTGGACCTCCTCTATGCAGTTTTCATGGCGCTAACTTTCACCACGAAACCGAAGTCGTAACTCAGCTGTCGCCATGCACTCGCATACGAAGACAAGGGAAGGAAAAAGAAACTACCCGAGACGAGGAGCAACACGAATCCCGAATTTTCTTAATACTCGCTGAAAAATCTCATTGAGGGCGTCCATTAACTACGTAAGTTGATTTTGGTGATTTTTGGACCTCCTCCCTCCCCCTCAGTGAGATATCGTGAGATTTGCCCCGCCCCCTCCCTCTAACCTCACGTGATATTGTTCAAAATGTGTACTTTCAGTGTAAATACGTTAACCTATGCTAGATTGCGTCGAACTTATTTTTTTAAATTTGTTTATTTATATTTATTTTAGATTAGTGAAGACTAGTAATTAAGATTTCTAAGATCGTAGTCTAGAATCACATATTACACTGTTTCTTGCGGGAAAAAATTACGTGGTACTAGAAAAGACCCCCTCTTTCCCCCTCGTGAGATTGGGAGAGAATCGGCTTGACCCCCTCTCCCTGAACACCTCACGTAATTAACGGATGTCCCCTTAAGATAACGCAACACTCCCTCACGACCTTTGGGATATCGTCTTTCTTTTCGCGACGATTAACTCCATGAAAACTTGAACCTGCGTCCCAATTCGCCGGTTAGGCACTTAAGTCCTAGGTAATGGGCAGGAGACCATTATGATAGGGTGTCCCAACTCGTTAGTCAGCATAAGGCAGTAAAAATAGATACCTTTCTTGGACGCCAGATTTGGACATATTCGAGTGTATTTTTCCCATGATTCGTAGATTCATAGACGAGAATGAAAAATATACCGGAGGAGAGATTAACTTCATACAATCAATATGAACTACATGATTTATGCCTAACTAATACGAAGCTAATATAACGTAGCAGTGAAGGCTGTTCGGGTGCTCCATCGGGTAATGTCCTTCATGGATGCCACGTTTCGGGGTACGAGTCGTACTCCATCCTCTCATACCCCGAAACGTCGGCAGCCATGAAGGAGATTACCCGGTGGAGCACCCGAATAGCCTTCACTGCCACCATACGCCGGAAAAGCATCAGATCATAATATAACCTAATTTATAGAGCATTTTTTCATAAATAAGATATCAAGTCCTCTTATCCTGAGAAATTTCATGAGTGGAGAGCAAAAAGCCTTTAAATAAAGAACAGCCTTTATTACGCGAACTGACCGGGCAAAAACACTGAAAGATCAAAGATGACCAGAAAAGCCCTGAAACTTGAGTCGTTGATTAGTAAAAATATTTACTGTTTAAAATGACTTAGTCATTTAATTCCCAGTAAAAATACGTGCGATAGCCATGCCTATGTACCTATTTACTATGCAAGAATCTGGTACTCCTCGCAATTCCATTCCAACTACTGTCTTGCGGGACTACTGTAGTCCATCAAACTGGAATGTGACATTTCTCCCTTCCAAATAATGTGTCGATTTGTGTATTAATTTAGCATATGGCTTATACCATAGCTTCAAAAACTAATACGATCTATCATAAGCAACGAGAAATTTCTTAAATCTATTGGTAAATTAGTTTTGCATCTACAATCAAACAATGTATATTAGTTAGTTTGGCATTGATCTTGGAGTCTAGCTAGGTCGCTGTAGCTAAGCAATTTAAAGTCACATGATTTCTGAATTCAATCTCAGTAGCAAAAATCCTCTAGCTTGTGTTGGATAATTTATCGTGTTCTGTGGGTTAGACACTCTTTCAATGTTTTGTAGGCTTATCGCAGTATGTGTATATTCTGAATCCTCTTGTTCACCCAACCGAGAGGCAATTTATGCTGTTTTGCGTCGCAAAAATGACTTCCTGGTCCCAAAACCCTCTCCGCAAGGAAAGGGCCATAATTATGTTCCCGTTTACCAACAGCAATTCGAAAGACGTTTGAATTGGTGATAATTCGCACCGTTCTTTTATAATGACTGAATTTATAGTACCCACCCATGGCCGCAGTCTGAAATGACGCATAAATTGAAGCGGATCAAGGAGTGCCTCAAAGGTTTTCAATAGTTGTAAGAGGAAGAGTCCGACTTCCACTGGAATGGAGAGTGATATTTTAACTCGGGAAATCTTCCATATCTTTGAGGGCGCTGAACACGCTGCCTCGCCCAGACAATTTTTTCCCGTACGTGAAACCGGTACGGTGCTTGATTTAAATTTTCTCCGGAAAGTAGGTACCGTTTTAACTGGACGCAATTTGCGACTCGATTTTTAAAAAATACGACAATTTCAATGGGGACGAATTTTATTTTTTTGCGTCAGGGACAATAAATAAAGGACATTTTGGGCTCAGCTTACAGAGGCTTGCAATGGCAAAAATATTTAAAAAAAACTTGAGATATCTTAAGAAATACCCACTTTTCAGTCTCCCCGTTATCTCATCGTAGTTTTTGGGACTCGTGCAAGCATTGACTTGTGCTAAATATGAAGTCTACAGAAGTATGCAATCCCGTTTGAGATAACGGCTTTTCAAAATCTAACTTGCAAATTCTGAGAGCAAACCAACTTGAAATGTCTTAATCGTAGACTTATCATTCAATAGTGGGTGATTCATCAGAATTGAATTGTGAAAATTCGTCACAAAAGAAGTTTACATTTTACACTTTATGCACAAATCTTTAGTCGAAAGTAAATTCTTTATGACTAACAACCGTCTGTCACTCAAAAACTCTTAAACTAACGAGTAAAATATTCACAAATGAAAAAACGAATTCGTTTTCTTCCACGAATTTATTTCCTTGATAAGATATATTTCAACCTCAAGAGGTCATTTTCAAGTAACTCTTGAGGTTGAAAAATGTCGTACCAAGAAAACAAATCCGCGGAAGAAAACGAAGTCGTTTTTTTTCATTTTTGAACTTCAACTTCCACAAATTCGAGCCTTAAAACATTGAATGGAGTAAAATATTTTTCAAATTATTTATAACTGTCCTTAAATAAGCATCAAGTGAGTCCCCACTTATGAAGCCAACAGAAGAAAATTGGAAATATTTTTAGCTAACGTGACTTACAAAATAAAATTTACTTGTTAAAACAAGCCAAGTTGTTGAGTTCCAGATTGAGGCTTGAATGATCTGATTATCCAATGACTTATTTTCACAGGGATACTGGGACGGATATGATCCCGAGGTCAACCCCAATGTCATCGATGCATTCGCCGCTGCAGCGTACAGATTTGGACACTCTCTACTGCCAACTGCTGTGGAAAGATGGAGTAAAGCACACAAGTTCATTGGTAAGAATTTCATCCACCATCCGCCTAATTTTATCCCATAATTTGGACTGACACTGATAATTTTGAGATCGAACAAATCATAATTATTTCGCATATAAGAATCTCATTCCTTTAACTAACATGCATTCATTTATTCATAATTATGAACCATATTAGCTAATTATTAGCATCAATCAAAATTCCAAAAATATATGTCAAAATTCTAGTCTCTTTTTTTAATTTATTTAAAAGAGATTTTTTTCCTTTGATATTTTTTATTGAAAAAATATTTTCACAACCTTTTATGCTGTCCACGTATCAAAATTATGTACTCATTTAAATTCCAAGTCCTGATTAAGGTGTATAAATATAATGTAGGCAAAAACATTCCGGGTGCCAGTTGCTTTCTCTAGACACCTCACACTTCGAGAACTTTGGTTGGGGATGCTCTCATTAATTTCATCCTTTAACTGTGAAGTAAAAATAATTAATATTTCTACGGACTCAAATCATTTTTATGTCGCATAAGGCCCGTGAATAGCCGCTTCTAGAGATATATTAAATATATGCGAATAATTTACATGAGATCTTGTAGGAGTAGTACGCATCGATACTGTCTCCGTACGCGATCACTTCTGTTGCGCATTTTTCTCGAAGATAATCCACTAACAGAATAACTCAGTCCAATTTTTGGATTGGAAAATATATTTGATTACCTACTCTCTCACACCCTTTTGTAGTGAGTAAGGCAATACCAATTTTTCGGTGAAACTTCAACACCAACTAACCCGACGCTTTTAATACCTTTCTCCTTTCTTAACCCTTATCTCGTCCGATTTACGAGGCAAAAGGGGATGGAATGTATGGTCAGCCGTTTAAAGCGCCTTCACAATGGACACGGCCACTAAGCGAAGAGCCTCACGACAAAAATGTGCATTTTTTTTCTTTCCAGCATCAAAACGGCTTTCTGACCTCATCCGACAGCCATACGACCTTTACAGAGCCGGAGTCCTCGACGAATACTTCATGGGTCTCATGAACCAAGTTGCACAGGCTATGGACGACTCGGTGACGCAAGAGGTTAGTATGAAATTCCCAAAAACGGAGAATGGCATTCACTCAGGTGAATTAGCGGGGTAAGGGGGTACATTTCTCACCCCAAAAAGCTCAGGGATCAGTCGTACGATAAATTAAAAATAATTTCAGGATTTTTCACACTTCTCTATAAAGTGTTTAAGTGAAAACGGTATTCGTGGAATAAAATTATGATTATATAAAGCTAAATAAAGAAACCCGAGAGAATTGGTGTTAACTTCGCACATAATATTTGGAAGTGAAGAACAACAGCTAAGGTCCTTTGCGCCATAAGGGAGAGTAAAGACGATGCTGTCCGTTCATTAACCAAATTTTTCTTTTACGGAATATAATTATGATAATATTCAGCTAAATAAAGAAATCTGAGAGAATTGATGTTAACTTCGCACATAATATTTGGAGGAGGCGAAACAAAGCTAAAGTAATTTGCGCCATAGGGGAGAGCAATGACGATGCTGTCCGTTGATTAAGCAAATTTTTCTTTTTAGATTCAACGAACAACATACATTTTTATTTATAATTATTTTCATATATCTCATACCGTTATTGCGATTACTTCGGTTTTTTGTTAAACTAAAGATGTATTTTAACGTTAATCAACATTTTCCGGGTCTCAAACAATGCATAGTATGGAATGGTATTTGGAGGATACGACCGACAGTTAAAGTCGAGTTAAGGTTAAAGTCTCTGAAAAATCTCTGCCACCGCTGGGATTTGAGGCCGGGCCCCCTGGAAAGCCAATACTCTAGCCACCACACCCACCCGTTTTTATTTTAATGCATCTTAGGTACCCCCGCACTTTTATTCCAGCAATTAGTTTATCTGAATGGTTGAACTTGCGTTGTACATGCTCCCTTCGGGCGCGGAATCGACATAAATTTATAGCATAAAAAAGTAAATTCCACTACAAACTATTATTACAATAAAAAAAACGATTTTTTTTTTATTTTGCGTTAGAAAAATACTCTTGTTACAATGTTAACCCTGCCTGAAAATTCAAATCTGGAAAGTAGAACCTTCGCAGGGTATCCAATTTTTTTATCCCAAACCAAATACTTTTAAGGTAAATCCCTCTTAAACTAATTCATCTCCCTATGTTCGTTTCAGGTCACCAACCACTTGTTCAAGAAGATTGGAGCACGATTTGGTCTTGACCTGGCTTCTTTCAATATGCAGAGAGGACGTGAGTTTGGTCTCCCAGGATACATGGAGTTCAGGTAATTTAAAAACTAGTAAACCGCTCTCTCAAACTGTAGAAGTTTTATCACTCAAGCCAAGATTTCATTGTAAGACAGGTCAGCCCGCAGAAATGCGATGAAATAAGTGAACTGATTAAAAATGAAAACCACTACACAACACCAAGTAGCTTTTCGGAGGAACAGGTTGTAAGATGGAAAATTTTTCGGGTTTCTTCCAAGCCAATTATTAAGGAAAATTTACCCAATACCACACCCGTTGCGATGCCCGAGAAATTTTCCATCAAACTATATGCCGGGAAAAACTAAAATTTTATATGTTGTGTGATATTTATCAATGAAAAATGAGCTATTGAAGATTGAACGAATCATAAAAGCCGTTAATTTCACTACTCTTGACTGGAGAAGGTTTCATGGACTTAATCGCAGCTGATTAATTACTGAAAGAAATGCCGGAGTGTGGAATCATATTTATTTTATACGTTAGGAAGACCAGGTATGGAAACACCTAAGAAAACTAGGAGCAAGGATAGAGGCTGCCGAAGAAAGAAAAGAGATGAGGTAGATTGCTGACGAGATCAAAAGCCATCATATTTTGAGCGGCAACGGGCGATGTAATGCATATTGTACGGTGTTCTAACAACTTACCCATAAAGAAGTACCTATTCACTCTTTTTTAGAGAAACGCTATAGTTAATGCCATGATTTCCACGTAAGATAGGTATGAATCAGTTCATTTACTTAAGAAATGTTTCCCCTCCTTCCTGAGAGTGACGCGTAATGTCAATCAAATCTGCTAGCGAAACAAACAACATGAAAACGAATGTCGTAGTCAGCCAATCGGACCCACCAGACGTAGCACGTGACCGCGAATTGTCTTATTATTCCATTTCAATCTTAATCCCATTCTCAGTAGTCGTAAGACGCTCTGGTATATAAATGTATAGATGCGTTAATTCCGCGGTATAAGGATAATGGCATTATAACAAAAAAAGCAATTTAAACCCCATTAAGTTAGTGTGCCTCGTAGAATTAAGGTGATGTTGAGGTAACAAAACCATAGTTATTACTATAGTTCAACAGAAATTATAACTTAATATCAGGCTTTGTACAAAAAAAAATAAAAATTATAGAACACTTCGAAAGAATCATATAAAAGCAATTTCGCAATTCTTTCACAATTCACTTTTGTAATAAAAACCATATATGCAAAACCAGGAATACTCATGTGATCAATTATTAACAAAATTCCTATAGATTTCTTACTCGCAAAAGTATTTCGCTGTATTTTGATTTACTAACCATTTTAATTGAATTAAAATTAAAAGTTGATTTGTAATGGAAGATATGTTCACTCTGTGGTGAACATACCATCCACGCTACATTCACGAACATAATTACTTCCTAAGAAACCCTTGAGGCACCCGATCATATGAAAATCTTCGTGTAAACATGACAACACGACTCGCAAAGGTTCGAATGATAGCTACGCGGTAGAATCATACGCTGACGCACAAACCACGCACTGACCGATCAACTTGAAGTACGAAAATATTCTTTAAAAAAAAAAGCTCTAACAGACTGGCGGAAAAACCGCAACCTCGCAAGAAACGTCTGGTATACATGACTCTACGTCAACAATTGACCTTCTGCGGGAAGGCCTAAGTTTATTCAACGGCTTATAACTTTTATTTTCAAGTATGTAGACCGCACGACGGATGGAGTTGCCATAAAAATCAAAGTGGTCGGGAAAGGAATTACAGGGAAACTGTTGCCGGAGTTTTAACCATGGCGGAGAGAGAAAACTGGCACAGGTTGCTTTTATCTTTTACCGCTCCAGGCAAAGCAGTCGGCTTTGATTCCAATCTCAAAGCTTTCTAGCTTCCAAGCACGCATGAACCTCTATATACCTTTGTTGGTAGAGTGTGGTTACTTCGACCGTGAAAAATTCCGCGCTAAAAAATGAGCCAACCTTTTGTGTTGTAAAGAGGAGCTCAAATATAGGCGCTTTCTTGGTTAGAGTGAACCTTTTCCAAGACCTCTGAGTCAAGATTATGCTCCTAAAACCTTTGACCCTCCAGCTGAAGCCATGAAACAAGATCACATTAGTTACATGTGTTTGCTCCGCAATGCAACAGGATGTATTCCACGTCATGCTTGATAGGAATGGACAATAAGTACGCCAATAACATATTTCTCGAGCCCAAACGGTACCATAAGACAAAGCAATTGTTTGAGGAAATTCATGAATAATCATTAGCTAAAATTAATTAGTGTAACTTCACTTGTGGGTAAAAGAAACTTATATTTTTTGGAGCATCATGTACTGCGAACATCGTTTCACGTATTGGTACATGAAAATCGATATGGAGTGATTAAAAGATAGACATTCCATCAGATTGGCACAGGATAGGTTATTACTCTTGATAAAAAGCACGGAAGCAGGAAAAGAATTTGGATTTTTAATACTTATGTTAGTAGAAAGCTACCCAAGCTTTGTTTACAAGAAGCCCTTTTTCATCCCATGCACTATTTAGTCATAATATTAAAAATATGCCCATTATTCTCATGCTCAATGGAATAATTTACATAGTTTATTTTGTATGTAAACAGAAAAAAATATCTTTTCCAAGGAATGAAAGATCTCATTTGATCTTTTTACACTTTCTCGTTGAGAATCACAATTAATTTATTGCCAAAAACAATAATCTTATGGTATTTTACTTTATAATGTAAAATAAAATATTACCTACATTTTGAGGAGCAGCTCGTGCGTGGGCAGTTTATAGAGAGAATTGGTGTTTACTCTACCCATAATTTATTTGGATATTATTTCTTGATGCTTAATATAAAACTTTTCATTCTACTTAACAGGAAGTTCTGTGGTCTCCCAGGAGCCGACACCTTCGAGGAACTCTTTGGTACGATGACCAATGAGACCATCAACCGCTACAGCTCCATCTACGAGTAAGTTTTCAAATAAAATAGAGGAAATATTAATTAAAAATTTTCTCGCTCAACACAATAACATACTGCCATTTGTGCCGCTAAGACGTCACATCACTAATACTATCGATATATTTTTTAAACTGAGTCAAACGTATATTTATTTAATGTCGATGTAGTTGAGGACTCGCTGATGAAAATAAAAAAATTAATTTCTAAATACGAGATTTTAAGAAAATATTGGATCAGTCGCTAAGACACTATTTCAGGCACTGGACGATAATTTTACTATTTTCAGGTAATTTCAATAAGTGTATAATTTTAATACAATTTCTATCGATTTAGCTTGAACTTGCAGTATCATAGGCGGTTATCACTGCCTTGTGTGACATTTTCCTGAAAAATATTGTCAGTTCCTGAGGAAAATCAACTTATTTTGTTCCTCAAATATTCAAAAGCTCCAAAACTGTATCCAATGACTATAGAAGACTAATAAACCCCAAACTTCCTCAAATTACAGGCACCCATCTGACGTGGATCTCTGGTCAGGTGGAGTTTCCGAAAGACCTCTGCCAGGCTCAATGGTTGGACCTACATTTGCCTGCATCATTGCAACCCAGTTCAGCTACTCCAGGAGAGGAGACAGATTTTGGTACGAGCTGGGCAACCAACCATCATCCTTCACCCCAGGTGTGTATCTCACTGATTCAATTTTTTTAGTCTGATTCAGTAATCCTTCCATTCGCCAGAGGGCTACAATGCAACTGCAATCTCGTCTTTTACCTACAAAAGTTATACCAACACTGATTTAGCCTAAAATCATGTAAAGCATGAAAACTACAACCAATTTTGTCTAAAAACAAAGCCTATATGTTACATATCCAGTTGAGACGAAGATGGACGAATAATACTCCATAGGCAGGTCATTGAACACACAATTTACTTGCGGGACAAACTGACTACCAACTCTATTTATATCTTTTTATTCTCATTAATTTTATTCTTTAATAAACGATAAATTTAACAGAAATAGGGACTCAATTTAGGATGCATATTTCAGTAGTTTTAGCAACAATAAGTATATAATCCTGAAGGAACACTGCTCTTGTTTTTTTCCAATATGAGCTAATATAATTTTAGTGCGGAATAAAGTTGTGTGCAATGCACATGTATAGCAAATATTGATGCTCTTCAAATTTACAACGCGTATATGTATCTCATGACCAAACGCTCTTTTTTACTTCAAAATTTTCACCACAACATATGAAAATTTAGCGCCTAATTTACAGTAAATCGTTTGGGCTATTAGTCGATAATTTATATTACATTATATTTGATTAGCTATATTTGGGCTTGGGTTATAATAATTAATAATTTGGACTTGTCTTAAAATTACTGGGTTATTAAAAATTATTTTAAAATGTTTTCGCCATGCAAAGGTTTCAATGAGCAATTTTAAAAAATAATGATGAACTCGAGTAACGGTATTCAGCTAATATCGTCTACTCCCTGCGATGACAAATATTTAATGAGAATTTGGATTACTTGAAAATAAGAACCACTCTAGGACAGCATGGCTTTGAACGAGAAAAACGTACTTTTTCTTTATTTCTCATGAAGTAATTATTTTTGCCATCCTTATTTACAGAGCAACTCCAGGAAATCAGGAAAGCCAGATTATCCCGACTCATTTGCGATAACACCGATCTTATTGACACCATCCAGGTCTACCCCATGGTTCTTCCCGATCATGAAATGTAAGTACTATTCCACATAGGTATAAATATTGCTGGAAATGTAACTTGAAATTTCTTCTTAATACTTAGTTTTAATTTTTACCACGGAGATGAAGTACGTTTTTCGAATAGAAAACGTTCATTCATCTAAGAGTGATAGGGGTTGGTATCGCACTCTAAGAATTTGTTTTTTTTTTGCCAATTTTTTACTACCAATTTCCACCAAAGAGTAGTATACAATGTGGTATTTTCACAGTATGGCCCGTCATGGTTAAACGTATCTGAGTAACAGGATACTTATAGTTTTACAAATGATCTTATATTGTAACTTAACTTGTAGCCGTAAGTTCCACTGGCTCTTGGTAAATGTTCATTGCTTCACCTCAAGTTTCATCTCCCTATTATAAAGCTAGTTTTATTACATTTTCGAAGAATTATCAACATGATTACTGAGTTTTTTAAGTTATTGTGTATTTTCGAGATTTTTAGATTTAGTGGTCCATTGATAACGAATTATGAGAATCATTTTGAAACAAAATGGGGAAACCTTGTTTATTTTCCGTTTCCTTTGGGAGAAAGCTAAAGCGCTACAAATTTTCCTCATTTCAATAGTGGTGGGCCCTTGGCCAATGGGGTGTGGGTTATTTTTCGGAAATCGAATATTTTGAAATTTCCATCCACCAAATCTATTTATGCACTGAATAGTAGAGGCCTTCACGTTGTAGAAATCCATCCAAACAGCAAAGTTTTTCATTCACATATCAGTAAATCTATTTATGGTGAGAAAAAAAACGCTTGTCACTTTTTTAAAAGAGATTTTAACACGTTCCCCCTGGAATCAAAAATACTCCACTAGAAAAAATTGAATTTATTTTGCACCAAAATAGGTACCTTGGGGGGGGGGAGAAACCGTCCCCTAGCGGCGCTCCCCTCTCTTATATGTGCCCCTGGAAGGCCGGAATTAGGATTTTTGTAATGTGAGGTGGGAGAAAGATCAGTTTGCCACATCACTCCACTGATCCTTCCTGCTCAACCCCTCCTCTCCTCCTACCACTAAAACGTAGTATACCCGTGAGCTAGTTTTTGAGACGCAGTGGTTGTAACTACACACCGTATGTAAAAAATTCTTCTCGGGATACCGCGCGGGTAAGATTATATGAGAGCGCCGACGTTTCGGGTAGCCGTGAGAATGGGTAGCGAGAAGGTACCCTAAACCCGGTGATGTCTCTCATATAATCTGACCCGCGCGGCATCCCGAGAAGAGTTTTTACATGTTGTTCGCCGGGAAAGTGTTAAATCTTACACACCGTATGTTTGTTATTAAGAATTTAAAAAAATGTTATTTTGTAATCACAGTGGAACTTGGATAATTCGAACATAAAGGGACCATTTCAAAAATTAGAATTATCCAGAAATTACAATTTAAGAAGTCCTTAATAAATAGGTCAAAAACAATAAAATACATATTTCCAATCAAAACTCTTTATTGAATTGACACTCTTGAAATATAAATGCTTTGATTAACGACTATTTACAAGATTAAAGTAACCTGAAAACAGGAATATTTATTTCAACAAACTACGAAGTTGGTTAGGAACGGTCGGCGCGGCGGGTGGAAGGGGAAGGGGGAGTCATCAGACTCTACGCCGGCACGCATTTTGTCTAACACAAACCTTATGACAATGGCGTTAGTACAACAAATTTTCCGATGGATTCGCAACTATTATGAGTCGCAGATTATAATTTATACCTTAATCTGACACACCGAAAATTCAAATTGTCCAAAATAAAATTCGAATTATCCACGATTTTTTTAGCATTGTTTGAATACAAAATGCTAGGACCAAGAGAAATATTCGAATTAAAGAATATTTCGAATTAAAAAGTTCGAATTATCCAGTTTCCACTGTATTTGTAAATTAATAATTATTGCAGAATAATTTAATTAGAAAATTAAATGATTGTTTAACATAAACTTTTAAAATAATGCCACCCCCTGAAATCTGCCGCCGTAGGTCCGTGTCCCCTCTGCCCTGCCCCGGTTCCGGGCCTGTGCCCCTGCGTCCTCTCATAACAGCGTTAAACAACAAAAATACCCCATTCGAAAAACAGGAATTTTGCATCAAAATAGGTATCTTAAGGGTAAACATGTATTTAGACGGTTAGAGCACCGCCTTCATCTCTTATGCCCCAGAGTCCTATCATAGCAGCGTTAAACAATGTTGATGGAGACTTTCGCGGATTGGTGCAGCATACGTAGTAAGGTTTTCGTGTTGACCTCCGCATCGATTCATCTTCATGACGACAGTTTCGCCGGCGTTGCAGCTGGCGTCTTTAGGTTTGAAGTGTTTGATGCAGATTTTTGCCCGTCTTATATAGGCCTTGGTTTTTGGCTAGGTGCGTTCTGATTGGTCCGTTTGGGTAAGAGTCTCTTCCAGGCGTTTGAGAGCGAATAGCTGTCTTCCCTGTTGAATATGGATGTTTTCGCTATTTCAATAGCCTCTCGTATTAGCCGGGGAAATTGATGCTTCTCTCTATCGATGATTTTTGCATTTTTAAAGTCCACATCGTGTGTGCGTCCATCCCATACGTGCTCGGCGATGGCGGATAACCGAAACTGTCGTCATAAAGATGAATCGACGCGGAGGTCAACCCGAAAACCTTGCTACGCAAGCGTTCAACATGGTTCGAATCGGATGTTCTAATTATAAAACAATAAACTATTATTATTTTTTATTAATGAGACCGTTCTGCTTTTTTCTCTCCCCTACCAGCAATCCTCGTGTGCCTTGCCGCAGCGGAATCCTGCCTGGCGTTGACCTCACCAAGTGGGCCGAGTTCCCGTCTGTCCCCAGCGGACCCGCCCTCGTAGGCAACATAGCCTCCGGCACCATCTACGACGGAATCGGAAAGTGATCCCCCTGCACTAAAAAAGCCATCCAAGAGTGTGTGCGAATTAAAGAAGAGAGAGAGATAGCGGACTATAAGCAGAGTTTAATCGATAGAGTGTGGCCTATGGGAGGGAGGACAAGAAAGGGATGTGTATTGTGACGTCATTTTATGGAAGGAAGGCTGACGAAAATGGTTTTTGGGTGAGGTTTTTAAAAAAATTTCGAAGAGCATTTCAATTGGAAGGAAGATAGACAACCCATTCTCGATATTCGATCAAACATCACAGAGGTGACGACTTGATAACAAGAAGAAGAATGCCGATCAAAAGAGTCAGGAACTAACATCTTGGCAGCAGATAGAAAGACATGAGAAACGCAAAAGCTTCCTCGAGAGCGTGTCTCCAAAATCCTTTTTTCCCTTTCTGGCAACAAAATCCTGCTCCAAAGTATAAAAAAAACTAGTATTTATTATATTTTTCTAAAAACTTCACTCTAACTTTCGAGGAAGGAAGAAAAGTTTGGACAAATGTTAGTAACGTTATTTCTCCGTGCCAAAATGTTTTGTACTGTGTAATTTTTTATTATTTCCTATTCGAATACAATCACAATCTTCTAGATTCATCTCTAAAAGCGACCCATATTCCTCCTGCTTCATCCTTGAAATTATGCAACTACTCCCGAATTAAGTAACTAAGGGTTACACCACATTTACCTTCCTCGCTATTTTTTTTACGTTCAATCACATCTTCAATGATTACTTCTTCATCGGGTTACACCAAAGCCCTCTACTCTTTTTACAACGACTTGTATCACTAGTTTTGTCTCCAAGAGACACAAATTGTTTGACAAAATAAAACTCAACAGGTTTTTATCTTGAAGCGTAAACGCTTGGGAGGAATTCCCATTCCAAACAAGATATACAAACGTATATAACTCGTTACTTTTTGTAGAGAACAGTCTTAAGATTTTTTTTTCAAATTTTTTTAACAAATAAACACCACAGTAGCTTCCATTTCAAAAATGACAAATTGCGAAAAAGACACTTGTTTGTAGAAAAGGTTAGCATTTTATATAACTCTTTCCCTCGACTCTCCGTGAACCTTACAAGTGTGAATAGGAAAAAACTCGACGTATGACGAAAATAATTATCTGATTATAATGAAACAGTTATTTAAACCGTGACGTCACATTGGCTGACATTCCGGGAACAGGAGAGACGTCATTATTAATGTCAGATACTGTTTACCTTATCACACTCGATTGCGATAACTCATTTGTCATATTCAGGTCCCGAAAACTGCATGAGACACCAATTTTACGATGCAATTCTACCTCTTTTAATCCGATGTGTCCAATGGAATGGCGCAACAATCTCTAAAGCATATCAGATATCAGATCAGAGTGAACATAGTTTCAATATAAATAAGAAATACAGCATATACATTTAATTACCGATCCAGGCCTTATCAAAACCTCTCCCCTTCGCTTTCCCGGGATGGAAACCTGTGTAACGGTACAAAGTTAATTACCCTTTAGCCTTAACAAAGCAGAGGGAAAGGTTACTCACATCACCGTGCGAGTACAAAAATCAAACCACTACGCATACGATAACATACCATTTAACTGCATACAATCTATACTCACTCGATATTATGAAACGGTTTTCTTCTGGATTTTTGTTCATTTTCACGTAGCTATAGTTCTTGATACCTAACTGTCTACCAACTCCCATATCGTATAAACAACGAACATTAATCCTCCGAGACTCAGTAGAAATGGAATGCAAAAAAAATCCTCTCTTCCCCTTTTAGTATATATATATCTAAATATATATTTAAATCACGCATTTAAACTATACACATGTTGCCATATTTTTTCTGCTCACGAATACACGTCGTACATGTTGAGTTATTTTGAATGCATGAGGAAATAAAACCAGTCGTCGATCGCAATCAATATGGCGAGAGACCGATTGCAGTTGACTATAAACACCTAAAATGTCGACCCAAACAAAGTACGGCTATTCATATTTTTTATGAGGGTGGACGTATATTTTGTTGGTTACACACTGGTTACATATTTAACAAAAAATGGTGTAAATATTATGTATCGGTGGAAAAATGACGGAACGGCAGCGACACGACGTGCGTAGCTGCAAGAGGTGAAGATTACGTCAATTTTCTCACTTGTTTATTTTTTTGCATATAGATATTAATATGATTTATTAATTTTATTGATGTAAGGAAGAAATGAAAAGTGAAGAATGAAATTGTACAGAGACATTTCAACTTTATGATGAGATTAAATAAAAACAAAAAACTGTGTAAATATCGCTCTGTGAAAAAAATTAAAATAAATGTGCGCGTTTGCGTGTTCCACAGAATAATTTACGCATTGTATTCTTGTGTTTTTTGACCCTATTCCACCCGTATGAGATACTTATTCATGTAAAACCATTAGCAGAACTTCAAGTTGGTCCTGATAGGTATTAGAAAGTATAGCATGGTATCGCTGTTATACCACCCAAGCAAAAGTATAAAGGTTACATTTAGCAATGAGGGTTCCAGAGAGTTACCATTTTATAAAAAATACCATTTTATATGAAATAAAGTGGATATACCAGGGAGGATTTTCTCACTACACATTTAAAATGATACATGGTAATTTTTTTACTTCTTATTAGCATTAGGTAAAATAATTAACTCTGAAATTAAAAGCAACCATATTCCCCATCGGCTGAAAACTACGCCTGAAAAAAATCCATCACTATGAAAAAATTTTGGAGATATATATTATTGAATTTTTCAGCAATAAAAATAGGTGCATTTACTAGAGAATTCTAAATGCAATTATTATGACATTCATCGTTTGAAATAATTAATAATTGCGAAAAATATTCATTACTATTCATGGACCGCGTATTGTAATTTTTACATTCATACTAATCATTTGAAGTGCTTATCAAACCCTAGATAAAATGATATGTTTTCAGTTGTCGCATATATATACAGAAAAATCCCGAAACAACCTTACAGTGTTGTTACAAGGCTCAAAATTTTCGAAACCTCCTGAACCCCCACTACTGCTAGAGGGTTACTCCCCAGATCCCCCACCTAGGCCCCACCCCTTATCCCTATCCAGAATCTGTCACTGACGCATAGTAATGATAACTTATTTTGCAGCAACATTTTTTCCATTTATTGGTTTGATTCTTACCCCACAATCCTGCTGTTATATTTAACGCAAATGATTCGATTCACTGGTAAGGTCACTGGTAGTGATACAAAAATACTAGGAAAACACCCATAAAAGACGTTTATCTAATTATGTATGTGAAAGAGGGTGTCTGTTTGTCTGTCCGCTATGCGTTTCCTTACGCCTGCAAGGATTGCAACCAAAGTTAGTACATTGGTGCATCTCAGGTTCCCAAACCCCGTAGTGCTACTTTCAGTTGCGTCCGACATGTTCTTTTCATTATTTTATCATTAAAATTTGTTATATTACGACATAAAACTTCTGTGGTTTGTCATCATGCCGGGTAGGCACACCTCTTCACTCCTCCTAGAGGCAGGGGCGGTCTGGGGTGATTGGGGGCCCTCGGCTAGGGCTCACGAAGGGGCCCTCCTTACCGGCTTACGAAGGGGTCCTCCCCCGGAAAATCTGACGGAAATTGCGAGCCCGGAAATGGATTTTGCCGCTATTCTGGCTATTAAAAACTAGATAAAAGTTGCTAAAAAAATCCATTTTGTAATAAAAAATACAATGAAAAGTGGGAATTTCACAGCATGAAAATTTAATAATTTACTATGGTTCCATTATCTGTTTAATGAATTTGTTCCTTGATTCTGCACTGAAATCTGAAAAAACCCTTTATCGATAAAATAACATTTAAGAATAACCCTTTCAAAAAAATCAGGGTTCTCTTTTATCTTCTGACACCTTAACTTTTATTATTTTTTATGCAATCTTCTTACGCTGAGAATGCTGTAAATAAAGCAACAAATGAAAACGTACAATTTTATAATTCCAAAAAATTTTGGTTCAAGTAGTCTGAGCCGTTTTCATTAGATCTTTTATACACGCTTCATGATAGACGCGAGCGTTGTGGGGGCACCCCCTAAGCTCGGGGCCTTCGACGATTGCTGACCAGCCGACCTGGCCAGACCGCCCCTACCTAGAGGGTAAACATGCCTCAAATAATCCTACATTTGCCTATGAATCATCTAGGTACAAACTTTTTTGTTGTGGAATGAGTTCACAAGACGATTTTGGACTACATGCGTATGGACAGAAATAACGATCAATGTTGTGTATAAGCTGATCCCGTGGCCTTTATACGGAAATTGTTTTCTCAATTGTTTGCTGTTAAGCGTGCCTGCTAAAAATTCTGCTATTTGACCATGCAATCCAAGTTCCAAGTTTCCCGATCAATTCCGGGTGGCCTGCTAATTTATTTGTAAATTTTTTGATTCCATAGAAAACTTAAACTGTTTGATAAGGCTACGTGAATAATCAACTTCATTCCTCAAAATCCAGAGTTTCCTATAAAACGGGACTTATTTCCATATGGAAACCTACATAGTAGATACCTATCAGGGGTGCCGACTTACAAAAAAATATTGGGGGGGCCCAAACCGGGGATCTTGCCCCGGGAAATTTTATAAGTAGTGAGTTTAAAATTTTTTAAGCCTTTTAAAACAGTCATATGACCAACATTAGCACTCTGATAACTCGAATCTCGATATCTGGACACCCCGGGGAAAATCGACAAGCCTGACACATTCTTTCCTCCTACCCATAACGAATTTTTGAGGGGGCTCGGGCCCCCTCAGGCCCCATGGAGTCGGCGCCACTGGTACCTATTATGACACCTTCTTTCCCCGTGGATCTATGGTGATTATCAAGGTCAAGGTGGCATATGCAACCCAAAATGCACTACCGGATTGCAGCGTGTCCAGTACACACTAGCCCAGCACTACAGTTCAAAGCTCTAGCAGAACTCCGAATACTAGTGCTTTATGAATGATAAATGCAGGAAAATAGATAAAACCACAAGCAATAAATCTTTGTGACAGGTAAATAATGTATCTTTAAGTAAAAGTTCTAAGTTGATTTCACCATAGATTTTATAACACTGAAAAACTATTTTTTATTGCGAGTTTATATACTCCATGCATAGCAAACAAAAACTTCTGCAGAAAAAAAATATGAGTATCTCTTTTATTGAATAATTTATCAGGTTTCATTTCTTATTCTACTATTGTTTTATTAGAGGCCTCGGTTTTCGAGTTCCAAATTTACGTAAAACTATAGGAGTGACTTTTAGGGGGCTTTAGGGTGGGAAAACGACTTTCTTAGGCAATTTCCGACGTTTGTTGACTGGACTACCAATGCAGATCGTAACCTCGGCGACGAGAGGCGATCGAGATTGTCAGGGCACTTCATGAACAAGGGCGTACCTAGGATCATAACTAAGGGGGGGGGGGGGGCAAGCCATGGCCTAGGAGGGCAAGATATGGTCTAGGGAGGAGGGGGGGGGGGGGGGAAGCCAAGTTGTGACATTTGAAAAAAAAAATTCATTTTAGTTCCACATCTTATACTAATACATATCATTTTTCGTGGGTTTGAAGAAAATTTGTTGAATAGGTATGTACTTTCATTTCAATTCAGTGCCGATTTTGTTTAAAGACTTGCAATTTTTGCTTCTAGGGAGGGGGGGCAGCTGCCCCTCGCTAGGTACGCCCATGTTCATGAATATTAGATTAATACTGCAAGGACCCTTTCACACACATTGAATTTGGAGGGCCAATAAAATACCGGCAGATATTTTACCAGCGAAACGCTGCTTGCACACATACGCCGGATTTTAATCAGCCAAATGATCACTTGCTTGGCTGTTGTGTCGGTGTCCGTGATACACAGTGGCAATAGGCGGCTGCTAACCAGCTTTTTATCGGTCCTTACCGGTGTGTGGTCTGTCAGAGTGCAAGCTTCCATGCCCCCACATTGTTGACCATTGGAGTATGGACGGCCGATACATTACCGGCTGTCTACAGTCAGTCGAAATCAAATAAAATCAGTGTGCATGCAAGGGGGCAGATTTTGTTTGATTTGACACTCAAGGGGCTAAGCCTGAAAATCACTAACATTTTTTCCGTCCCTCAGAGTGATGACTCCAGCGATAACTTTTCAGAGACAGAAAAAGTGATCGCTGAGCCCATTATTTTCTGAATCACATGATAACTCAACCAGGGCACATTTAAGGGGGGGGGGAATTTCACAGGACTCCAAATATTATCAAAAAATGTTATTTTCATTTGTTTAATAGTTTTGAATCCTCAATTTAAACTTCATTTGAAAAAGGCCAGATTGGCACCCATGCGATGCCACTCCAAGTGACGTCACAGGGACCTACTTTCTGTATGAGTAGATAGGAGTTTTACATCGTCTGAGATTACCAATGCATGCATGAGGCAAAGAGCTCAGGGAAACGTCTCTTAATAATCACCTATTAAAACTGCCTATGGTCAGAAATTTTCCTTCGTTTGATAGGGTAATAATAATCCTTATTTAAGCCAAGCGCTACCTGCTAGCAGAGTACTCTGCTACCTGGTAGCATCCTATGTCATATCAGCGCTCAAAGCCACGCCCCAAGGTCACCTCACTTGCAGCAGCGGGAACCAGAAGGACGTTACGTGGGGTTTTCCCAGCATTCATACTTAGCCGTTGCATTTTCGCGCACTTGAAAATTTTCACTTTTCATTTAATCGCAAAAAATAGATATCGTCACTTAAAAATCTAATAGCGTGAAGTATGTACTCCAGGACTATTTATCTTTCAATTTAGGCAATAAAAATATAATAGGAAACCACCCTATTATGCTGAATGAGTTTAATACTGAATCCACCCCTGCATTCAGCTGCCCCTTCTTCCATTACTTCTTCCGTCGCTTTCTGTATTTTGAACTGCCCTTCCATTGAAACAAAAGTGGCATCACAACCGCTGTTAGTGGAGGTGCATACTGAATGGCTGAAAGACAGTACATATCATTGAGATTTCAACAGCAGAAAAAGGCATGTATCAATGATGAAAAAAGGGATGGGATTCCCATCCCTGGAGCTGTCGCGAATATGATCACATTATTAGGCTTGAAAAAGAAATAATAAATACATATGACAGAGCATCACTACATGTTGCGGCCATGCCCTCACATGTAATTCATTGAATTAATAATGACTACGATACCTTTTTTTACCTGATATTGGGGGAGACTGGGCTCCATGCCCCCACTCCCCATGTACACAACCATGGATTAACAATCCTTTTGCCTGTGGCCTTTGAAGCAGGGGCGGATTCAGCTTCAAATTTGGGGGAGGTCATGACCTGGGTCCGGGGAGTATGAAACACCCTTGAAGGTTCCTTACTATCTCACTCAAACTCATTGATTGGAAAGATATTTGTTCTTCTATTTGTTAGGGCGTTCTCTCATGAATAATTTTTTTATAAACTCATTTTTTACGAAATTTTGAGACTAAATTTTTAATTTTATTCCAAACAACAGATGAAATTGAACAATTTTAGACATTCAAGGATACAAAAACTATTAACTCTTTGCTGTCCAATGTTGAGGCTGGCTCGACAAGTCTAGTGCTACGAGCACTATAGGCTTGTCTTAGCATCAGGTCTAACTTCGAGTTGAGCTAGACATCACAAGATGAAGCGATTTATACAAGGGCAAATTACACCACCAAGTTAGATCTGATGCTTCAACAAGCCTATTGCTCATAGCACTAGACTTGTCAAGCTAGCCTTGACGTTGAACCGCAAAGGGTTAAACTAATAACAATTTTATAACATTTGGGGAAGGTCATGATCCATGTAAACCCCCCTCTAAATTCGCCCCAATTCTAAAGTGGATTGAAATGCACTACAATTTACTGCCCACAATCACATGGTGAACCCTGGATAGTGCCACCAGTTGGAATAAAACATACATTGCACCCCAGAAGTTGGTCTCAAACCTGGTCCTCCGACTATGGCAAAAGTGCTTTTGGCATAGTCCAGGCTCATCCCAAACTAAGCCTGCAGCCTTACATACATTCACAAGCCCTTTCCCAGTGTTGCCTCAGACAGAGGATATATTTGATTAGTTCAAACAAAGACTTTTCCTGCTATTTGAACCCAGAATCCTACAAGCAGTTGCCAAATGTTCTACCAACTACGCCAACATGCTTAACAAGCCAAAGAAAAAAAATACATATATCAAAGTCTCTTTGATAAATTAATGCCAAAAACCATTATAAATATGTATGTAAAATTACATATTTAAATTACTTCTGTTATAGAAATAATAGAAATCAAATTCCTGATAAGAATTAGCTGGTTTTTCCTGCAAAATCTTGCAACATACTGTTGAATTAGACAATAGTGTTAAATCCTTACATCCGTCACTCACAATCAGTGTTTCTACCCAAAGGTTGGTTTTGATAAGTGAAGGTAGAGCAAACTACACCACAGGCATGTAGCAAATTTACAGAATTAAAACTTGTCTTGCATGTTATGTTGCATGGAGGCCCACGGGGGTCTACGCTTAGTTCATTGTGGGTTTCAAAGATTCACAATGAACAATCATTAAAAATTACCAAGAAAAGAGGTCACAATTCTAAGGAAGCACTTACCTACAGTATGGTAGTCTTATAATGTCATCCAATTTATTTTTCATAGCATTAAATTATTTAGAGATTTGAGAACATATATCCTAATATTTAAAGGTAGGTGGATACAAACTTGAAGAGGTAACATGCATTATTTACTTATTCAATGCAGGAGTAAAATTGCCAAAATAGCAGGAAGAGGGTGGAAGAGGAGATTTTTTTCATAGAAATATAAGGGTGCTTATCCCCACCAATGGGATGGCACATTTTCCCTAAATTCAACAATTCTCACCCCTCCCTAGTATATAGGATGTATTTTAAAAATTCACTCCAAACCCCAATGTTTGCATTCCCCTAAAAATAATATTTTATGGCAAAATACACACCATATATGTATGTGTATCATATGCAGGGATGCCGACTTACAAAAAATATTGGGGGGACCCAAACCGGGGATCTTGCCCCAGGAAAGTTTATAAGTAGTGAGTTTTAAGTTTTTCAAGCATTTTAGAAAAGTCATATGATCAACAATAGAACCCTGATAACTCGTATCTCGATTACTGGACACTACGGGGAAAATCGACAAGCCTGACACATTTTTTCCTCACACCAATAACGAATTTTTGAGGGGGCTCGGGCCCCCTCAGGCCCCATGGAGTCGGCGCCGCTGATCATATGCACATGCCCAGTTGGCGGCCTTCCAGAAAAGATAATAGAAACTTTGAGTTAAACTGTTTAAAAAAGACTATAAAGATGAATAACTTTAATTGAGATATCAATTACCTGATCAGGAGCCCATGGAATAGGATTCTTAATGGATCACTATCTAAATCTGCACTGATGAATGGTCCACCATTCCAACAAGCCAGGCTTCACCAATCTCACACCTCCTTACAAGGCTTTTCAATGGTCACTTCAAACTATAACATCAGTAGCCTTGAGAATGGGTGATGTGTTGGAGCCCAAAACATTGGCTGCATTCAATTTTTCTCCATGGTGGTGAGCTCAGAAAAAGTTCATACATGGTAAGAAATTGTTGCCAAATAGTCTGATACTGGATTTAGACCAATAGGGGCAGTAATCTGGATATTCATCAACATATACATGTTACTTCGAAAGCCATTCCAATGGCCTAGCGGCAAGAGGTGTTTAGTTAGCAGCTGTTTACTTGTAAGAGAATAAAAAGAGAAGAGAAAATGTAAATGTGCCTTTGAGGGATTTGACTGCCTAAGTCTAACTCTACCAATTCGATCGATAGATTTTTCTTCATAGGAAAATCTAATAGAATTGGTAGAATATTAATTGCGTATGCTTGGTTTTGCTAATAGTAGGGCCCGCCCACCTTGTGATGGTGCGGGACTCCTCGTCCCTCCCTTCCTTTCCTATCCTTTCCCTGGAGGTATCGTCGGGCTCTCATCGCGGCGATGCCTCCATTCCTTTTTCCTTCCTCTGTTCTCCCCCTCTTGAGAGGCACGGGCATATAAGTCACTGACTTGGTTCCCGGTCCTCGAGAGTGTAACCTTTGCGGGGCCCGCCCTGGGACCCCCGAATCCATTGCCTAAGTCTAATCTAGCTTCCATGGAAGATTTGAAGGATTTTCCTTCATGATAGAAAAAGCTGCCCCTTCCGTAGATACATCATATGGTTTTGCTAGTAGAGGCCCATATCGCCCCAATGACAGCATAGGATTTCCATATCCCCTCCCTTCCAACCCTATCCTCGAGGATCACCTCGGAGGCGTCGGAGGGCTCCCTATCACGACAGCATTTTCTTCCTCTTATTCCTTCCTCTCCATACCCCTCCCCAGGATTACTAGGTATGTAAGTTAAGCTACTTGGCTCCTAGCCGTGGTAAGTTGTATCCTTCTAAGGGCCCTTGTCCGCTGCCGAAGTCTAGCCTTTTATTTATTAAAGTTGTTTATTTATTCAGGAAAAACTATTCTTATACCTATTCATTTGGCAAAATATTTCTCTTAATTTATCATTTCTGCTGAAACTGGATAGATGAGGTTTGAAGATGATTGACAATTAAAATTTGAGGATCGAGAATAGTCTCTCATATTAGAAATTTACACAAGATTGGATAATATTAACTACCACTGCCAGTCCCCAAGAGTTTGAAATTTTTTTGAAAAGTTAGGTGCATTTGGGAAAAAATGTCTACAAATATCAAGCCATAATAACTACAGTTTTTTCGGTAAAAACCAATGTTGATTACATATTTCAGATTTATAAAAAATTTACAGCTTATTCAACAGTGTAAGCAATGATTTCCCAATGTGTAGAGATTGGAAAAAAATTACTAGTGCATTCAGGGAACTTGCACACCACCCAAGTCATATTCTTCCTTTCTATAGCTTTTCTGCACTCATTATCAAACCATTCTTCATTCCTTTTTCTCTTTCTTTCTCCTATGGTCTCCTTCGCAGCCTCTTCCATAGCCTTCTTTATATTCAGCCATTTTCTCTCTACCGAGTCATTTACACTCAGGTTCTCTGCTCCTTCTTCTAGTTTCTTACCCAGGATTTCCTGATATTGGGCAACAGCTGCTGGTTGTCTGAACTTTTGCACTCTCCACTGTATCCTCTTGGGTCCTTTAATACGTCCCACATTCGCAATTCTTTCCCTGAGCTTGGCCTTTGCCAAATAATGGTCTGAATCACAGTTTGGGCCTCTTGCAGACCTTATGTCAATGACTGAAGATGCATGTCTTCTGGAAACCAGAACGTGATCAATTTGGTTGACCACTCCTGTACCGGCCATTTTCCATGTTCCCTTATGAATATCTTTGTGAGCAAAACAGGTACTTTTGATTATTAGCCCTTTAGCTTCTTCCAGCTGGCTTAGCATCATTCCGTTTCCATTTGTTTCAGTATGTAAAGAGTGTTTTCCAGCTACATGCTGCAAGAAGTCCTCTCTTCCGATTTTTGCATTGAAATCTCCAAGGAGAATCAACATATCATATTTAGGTATCTTGCTGCATTCTCTATCCAGTTGATCATAGAAAGCATTCCTCTCATCATCATTTGCATCTTCTGTGGGTGCATAAGCTGAGATGATAAAACTGAGATTCTAAAACATCCTTTGAGCCTTATCTTACACATTCTATCCCCCAGAGGTTCATACCCTAAGCAGCTTTGCTTCATTTTGTTATTAAGGATAAACCCTGTTCCACATTGTCCAGTTCTCAGTTTAGGCTCACTATAGAACATTGAGTAGTCCTTTTTATCCACTCTTCCATTTCCGTTCCATCTTATTTCTTGTAACGCCACTACATCTATCCCATATTTCAATACATCTTCAGCGATCTCTGCCATTTTTCCAGCCTTCAACATGGTCCTTACATTCCATGTAGCTAAGGTCAATGCTGTATTCCGTTTTCGAGTTCCTGATTGTTTACCAGTGTCATTATCCTTAAATCCGTCCGTATTCCGAGGCTTCTTTATGGGTTTCGTAACAGAACATTTTTTTTTACGGTGTGGGATTGTTAGCCCCACGCCCAACCTGGAGGACCAGGGTATCTCTTTTGGTCGGGCCTGTCCCCTTTGACCTGTCCGCCTTGGGTGGCCCAACCAGGAGCTTTTGCTCCCGCCGGCATAGCTCTCAGGTTCACTTAGGCACGCAAGCCCCCTCATCACGACAAGATAGAGATACTAGCGAGGGGGGTGATTTCACTGATACCTATTCCTTAACTGGTTGAGGGAAATTCTTCCTCAATACGAGTCCCTTGAAAGTTTTCTTTACTCCCCTGTACGAAGCTTTTTCGCGTCGACCGAAGGCAGTGGTTCCCTCCCAAACCATTTTTGGACCCAACTCAGTGGGGTGCCGATCCCTTTCCTCGGCCTCTGTCCCAGACCCCTAGAAGGATTAAAAGCCCCTTCCTAGGACGAGTCCGCGGTCAACTGGCTAAAATATTAGTGCAAAATATATGCAAATATTTGTTGTTCGCATCGATTTTTTACACTCAAAATGAATTTTGTGTTTTTTTCTGAGCGTGCAGAAATTTTAAACGAAGTTCTAACGTTGATATAGACGGATTTAGTATATTTACTAGTTGGTCTATAACTCCGTTGATATTAACGTTAGAATTTTGTTTGAAATTTCCATGTGGTCAGCAAAAAAAGATGAATTCATTTATAGCAATAGATATGAAAAGTAAGCAACAAATATAGTTTTGGACAACACACTGCAAATAACAGTAGTTGACTGCATGGAGGGGATAAGAAAGGGTCGACCTGAGCGGCCGAAGATGGGACTGGGCTCGCGCTAAGGCGGATCAGGAGAGGCAACTGCGTCCGTGGGTCTATCGTGTCCGCCACGGTCACCTTTTTCGACCTGTGCTGCACAGGCGTGGCATTCGTTGCTTAGGTTAGGAAAAATAACGCCGCACAGGTGTGGCATTCGTTGTATATGGAAGAAAATCCTCGCCGCACAGGTGTGGCATTTGGCGCGAAAGGGTTAAACTCCAAATATCTCAGCAGGTCAAACTTCAATAGGGTAGTTTCCCTCATCAAAGAAAATGAAAGGCATTGATTGGTTTTAGAAACCCGAATTTAGACAAATGTTAATGGTCAATTTTAACCTCATTAGAAAAAGGCCAGATTGGTGCCCATGGAATGCCAATTCACATGACGTCACAGGGACTTAGATGCTATATGAGTAGTCAGGAGTTTTACATCGTCTGAGATTACCAGGGCCCCAAGGCGGCACAGAGCTCAGGGAAACATCTCTTAATAATCACCTATGTATTATAATTGCCTATGGTAGGAAAGTTTCCTTCGTTTGATAGGGTATTAATAATCCTTATTTAAGCCAAGTGCTACCTGCTAGCAGGGTACTCAGTTACCTGCTGCATCGTGGCGGAGTTCATAGCCTCGCTCGAAGGTGTTCTCACTCAGCAGCAGCCAGAACCAGAATGACATCACATGGGCTTTTCCCAGCATTCATACTTAGCCATCGCATTTTCACGCACTGGAAAATTTTCACTTTTCATTTTATTGCGAGAAATAGATATTGTCATTTAAAAATCTAAAAGCGTGAAATACTTTCTCCAGGAGTAATAATCTTTTGATTTGGGGAGTAAAATATGTAGGAACCACCCTATTCAAAAGGAGTCACCTTGAAATTGACTAATTTCTTCCCAAAAGATGAATTTCAGGTATCGAAAGGCAAGCAAATCAATTTAGATCGACTCCTCCACCACCTTAAAGGTGCGTATCATGAAAAGCACTAAAATCAGAAATCGGGTTTCAAAATAAAGAATGTGTGTGGTGAAAAACTGCATAAGAAAAGTAGAAAGAGGCTTCCAGATCAGGGCTAGGGAACACAAAAGGTTTTCATGAAAAGTGATCAGTTATCCCTACTTTTGAAATACTTAATGGAAGAGGGACTTTTGCCCGACTATGTAGCAGAGGTTTTGCATATGGAGCAGAACGTGGAGAAATTGAATGTGCTCAAGAAGCTGAAGATTTTTCAATGCTGAAACTCTATTCCTAATGACCGCATATTTTTTTAACTCTTCACCAATCTCTTTTTTATTCCTAATCATGAGTGTGGGCAGAGTAAAAATAGAGTCGTTCATTCAGACCCTTATATCACTATTCATTTAAAGAATTCTATAGATAGTTAGAGAGGATATATCTTAGCATATATATATCCTTTCTAACTGAAAACTCAAGAGAGTTGCTGCCCACTTTTCATGAGTGAGTGACTTCATCAGAGCTGCCATTTGTTTGGGGAGAGCTTAGAATGTCATCAAGGAGAACAACTGATGGGGGGAAGGAATCCCTCACAAAATTCGAAATAACAACAAACCATGCGAGGTGGATGAATTTGCCGAGGTGTAGCTAAGAAGCGGTGATCTAATTAGCAGGAGTTAGACACCATCAAGTTTGATTTTTTGCAGTGCATGCCTAAAGAAGTAGGTGAAAGATAGAAAAACAGAAAAATAAAGTTCTCACTATTTTTCAAACTCTATCAAAATCAAAAATTAAATAAAATTAGTACATGAGCCCATCTGATGGTGGTAGCATCAAGGCATATTTTTTGTAAAAAGTGGAGGAACCAGGCATTGGCATTACCCTCCTCTCCACTTAAGGTAACAGGGGGGACCATTTCTTAGTGAGCCATCCAACAGAAGAAATGTAGCACTTGAAGTGCCCTCCACAATGCAGCCAAGCAAGGGTCATGCTGTCTCTGAAAAACCTTAGCCACTGGCAGGAGTTGAACCACCTCCCACAGGTTGAGAAGCTAGCACTTGCAACCACGTCACCCCTATCACCATGATGTGTGGAATATTGCCAGTGGCAGTCATCGTCCGAAGCCCATTTAAGGAAATTGCTATTGTCAACCTCGGTCACCTCTCCACAACTGAGAATGGACACTAATTTATATAGGTGTCACTTGTGGCGAAGCCAGGATTTTGAAATGGGGGGTTTACTGGCAACTTCAGGGTGCACGGAAAGCACCACAGGGCGAAGAGGAGTCAAGGGTTCTCTCCCGGAAAATTGTGGGACTTTTGATGTTGAAAACGTGATTTTTAGGACTCAAAAATACCAGTATTTACAAACATAAAGTAAAGGCAGTGCTTTTATAGGCTCAATGGGGGGTTGTAACCCATGGCTACACCACTGGGTTACTACAACTATTGGATGGAAGCTTATATGCTTCTTATATGGTCTTTGACGCTTGACAAAATGCTGGTGAAGGAGCTTGAAGGCCAATTGGAATGCCACTCCAGCTGCTCTCCAGCCAAGGGTGGAATTTCTAATCAGTGCTACTTCAAGAAGTTGGCTGGAGCAAATAATAGGATAGCCAGCTAGTACCTGCCAAGCACGTCCAATGCCGGGTCTACACTAGTAACTTAAGTGACTACTTAAGTTGGCTCTGTATTTAAGTTGGTAGTGTAGGTGTCACCAGCTTCATTTAAGTACACCTCCACTTAAGTCATCTTAGAACCCAACTTAAATTGCGTAGGCAACTGTTTCCGCACGGTTGAAGCTCTTCATGTGTTGTAAATGGCACATAAATACCCATCTCACATCATCCCGTTGATTATGTTCTAAGTTGTGCTGTATTGTATGATGTGGTTATTGAGCGTTCTATTTCGTTAGTTAATTTCTAGTGTTGGGGATATTAATTCGACGAATTTATTTTGTAGTGTTTCTCATCTTATTGTTGGTTTTATTTCTGTGAAAACTAATTGCTATGCCTGTTGCTCACGGTGAAACTCGATTTATAAAACTTAGAAACGTTTTAAGGAATTTTAAGACTGACAATGAGACGACGGCAGAGGATCCGGTAAAACAGTTTATTTTCCATGGTGTCATAATCGAAAATAACGTAAACGAATGCACTCAGTAACTTCCCACACACTGTTATTGAAACTATTGCATAGGGCTTTAATGTTAGTCCTAGGGATGCCGAGGGAGATAAGATGTGGCGATTTCATTGGACGTGGGAGGAATTAATGGTTGAAATTGAACATCAATGGTTTTAATAAAGCAGTGGAATTTGACTAGCAATAAGTGTTTTTGTTTACGTTATGAATATGTCATTCCACGAAGTCACGCTCAGTAATTCTAAATTCCTCTGGCTCCATCACCTCTCGCCATATGGCGTTCCCTCAGGAACTGAAATCGGTCTTTCCTTTTAACCTTCTGAATCCAAAATGGTTAATTCAAGGAGTTTGGAAGTTTATTTCAAATAACAGTCGCTTTGGATCAAAGAATCACTAATTGCTCTCCTAGACCTTCATCTGTCAACATAACTGTTTCCCGATATAGACAATCACGGTGCTGAAGTCGACTTAAAGCTCAAGTGTAGCTACCGCACCACATTTAAGATTATATTTAAGTGAAGTCACTTAAGTTAAGTGTGTAGTGTAGACAAGGCACAAGGGCGTACCCAGGATGAAAACTGGGGGGGGGGGGGGGGGGGGGGGGGGGGGCAAGCCATGGTTGTTCGAGTTATAGGTCAGATTTAAGCTAGGAAAAAGTGAGTGAAATCAAAATTTCAAGGAAACTGTGACAGCTCTATATTAGTTTTTAAAATTATTTGCTTGAAAAAATATTGTTATACTTAAAGACATTCGCGATTTTTGCTTCGAGGGGGGGGGGGGCAGCTGCCCCCTCGCTGGGTACGCCCATGAGCATGTTTCCGACCAAAAGTGAGATCTCACTATACAAGTGTTATTTCTGGCCCTAGCTATAAGGACCAGAAATAACACTTGTATGCTTGTATCCGGAGCTGTACATGTATTAGTTGCAGCGATCATGGGGTAGGTTAAACGAAAAAACAATAACAGTGATAAGCCCTACATATACTGTAATAAAATGCGAGAGAGAATAGTAAATTATGATTTCATCGCGAGAGATAGGGGTACAAGATGAAATATAGAGGATAGAGGTATTATGCACACGCGGCAAAATGAATATATTTCAACTAGGACAACATACTGAGAGAATGCTGATTATTGACGGATGAAAAATTCTAGGCAAATCGACAACGAAATTCCCGTCGCAATCGTAAAATTAAAAGCAGTGCTTTCTTAATGTATACCTACCAAATGCCACAGACAGGCACCAATCATAGCAAATAAAATTAATATTACACAGCAGTGCAAACGACAATAACCGCATTTGGAGCAATTAATATAACATTCGATATCAATAGAGAGCAAAACCATTTCAAACTGTCATCGCCTACCGTGAATGACAGTTATTTTGAACACGTGATTTCATTGGAATTCCGTTATCATATGACTCGATGTTACCATGCCAATGGGCCCCCAGCTGTTGATGGGCAACGGTATAAATATTTTCTACATAGGTTTCAAATAATTATAAATGCCCTAATCAACGTATGCTTTCATTTTCAAGAAAAATACAGCACAGCCACGGATTTGACATGCATGAAATCGAAACAGTCATGATTGGACATTGAATCAAGCAACCATCTGTAGATTTGCGGCATTTGTTATAATTAATACTGAATTACCTAACTACTCTCACCCGTAAAGTATCAATCCAGTTTTTTTATAATCCGCGATAGTTTTTCTTAGATGTAGAAAGACATCTCTACATAAATAGCTGTTTTAAGTTTCTCATTTGACTTGTCATTTGCGTTTTCCTTTCAAGCCCCGGATCTTCCGTCACACGTTGCTCAATACTCGTGAACCACCAACAAAGGTATCACACGGTCTAATTGCTGCAAGTTAGAGGTTCTATCGTAAGTAGAGTCACTTTTACATTTAAATTATTGGCGATTTTCATTGGAGAACCCGAACGTTTTTTTTGGAACAAAATATCCCTTGTTTCTACCCGAACTTGCTCTACCCTTGTTTCACTAACCTTGGCACACTTAGGAACGACCACCTTTTAATGCACGAGGTTCAGTAAAGTGTCAATTTTCTTGTTCACCTACTGCTAGCTCTCGAGGAATTCTGTTTGCTTTAAAGCTTGATTGAAGAGTAAGATATCTGCACCTTAATTTAGCAAATTTGACTGTCATATTGGTCGTGGCCATTGACCCTAATTCAACGACTTCGGATGACTAATAGATATAATTAGAAAATTCGAAGTTTGCCGGTCTTATAAGTTTGAAAATATTACGCGGAAGTGCATTTTTTGCCTTATGTTTGAGATTTTCTTAAATTTTATGTTAGTGCGTCATTTATTTTTCAGCGTATTTGTATGAGTCAGAAAATTGAAAAGCCTATACTATCGGGTCAGAGAATAAAGACCAGAAAAAGAGGTAAGTGTCGCTGTTTCTTCATATATATTGAGTAGGCTATAATTGTTAGAAATTTCTTTAGCGCCGAATGTTGCCCAACGTTGACAGTTTATTTTTGGGGGAATCAGTCGACGCTGACTGAAAATTTTTATTTTATTAAATGATTGTGAGCCGTTTCGGTGCCTCTTGGGCCCAATTCTCAATTATCAATAAGTTAATTCTGTCGACGGTACTGCATGCAGAGTCTTATATTCCTTGAAGCTGCTTTTACTGGCTCCTTTTTAGACTGACGTGGCCGTTTTTATTTGCATGGCGTTGAAAGAAAAATTCTACCGTGTTATTTTAGCTGATCGTGAGTATTTGGTTTTAATTGTACTCATGTATTGTTTTCATGTTTTAGATGAAAAGGAGAAATACGACCCTTCAGGGTTCAGAGATGCAGTATTACAAGGGCTGGCAAAGGCAGGAGCTAACGACCTAGACGCTGTGTCCAAGTATTTGGATACGGCCGGGTCCAAATTGGATTACCGGCGTTATGGGGAGGCCCTCTTTGATATTCTCATTGCTGGAGGATTATTGGGTAAGTACTCGTAGAAAGATAGTTGATAATAACTACATGCATGCTGCACGTTTGACTGCAGGTTTTCGTTTCGGAAATGTCAATTTTTGGTACGTCACCTTAGATTCATTATCTTTCCTTCAGTGAATGCTGTAAGTAATTCAGTAGGAATGAAAGTTGGCATTTGCTATTTGAACCTGTGGTATAAATTCTTTCCTTGTGTGAATTGTCTTATTTAGGTCATCTTATTGATGACCTCACTGGCTTTCATCGTATTTCAATGTCATCGTATTTCATCATATTTCAGCCTGACTCCATTTTTCCTTAAGTCTTTGCCGCATTTTCACAATTACCCGCCTAAAACGTCAAAATTTCGAAATCCATACTTCTCCTGTGACATTGCGTGGTTATTTAATAAGTCAAGCCCAAACTTTCATATTGTTGTCCTACTGCTCCAACATTTAGCCCTTGTCGCAGTGATATAGATTGGTTGCCTTATTAGAATTTTTATGATTCTCATGACATGCCAGTGAGGGGAGGAAAAGAGGCAAGGAGGGCTTAGGAAGCTGGCTAGGGAAGTGATGAAACAGGTGGATAAACTTAAGGTATGGTTTCTTAATCAACGATTTTTGGTGCTCATATTCATTCGCAGGGTAAAATTAGTTGTGACACAAATCATTTGGATTTATTGTCTAATTTTTTATGTGCTACCATAAGTTCATCTTTCAAAGCAAATTCTAAATGTTTTTACCCAATAGATGTTTCTCAATTAAGTCCACTGTTATGCCCAGATGAGGTAGTAGCAGTTGCAGGGTCTCAGAGGAGTTAGGAGGATTTCTACCATTTTTGACACCTGTATTGCACTCAATAGTTCCCGATGTAATTTTCAATCCTGATATGGTTGCTGGACATGAAAATTAACGTGGTGGGGATAGTTTCCATTTGTATTATGATTGTCAAAATGGCGTGCACATCATGAGAATCGGAAGTTAATCTTTGTCACAAGTTAAGAAGGTCATTTTAGTCGACTGATATAGAAATTCAATGAGAGCTGTGTTATCATGGTCTGTGCTATAGTATGGCTATTGAATTAGGTCATCTGTGCATTAACCCTATGACCAATCTTTTTTTTCTTACATTTCATCAATAGCTGTGTTCAAATGAGAAAATTATACATTTTATCCTTTTAAATTTCAACGGTGTACTGTGTAACAAAGAACTTAATTTCATTTCATTTAATTCATTTCTGAATTGCATTGAAAACTACTGACACATGATATATGGTTATGGACGAAGGTACTGGGCATGTTTATGTACATCCAGTGTAAATAACAGGAAGAACTCTGTTTTCTAATAACTAATCTGAATTTTGCATTTAATATAATTTTCTTAGAATTACTGTGCATATCTCTATAGTCATCAATCAAATTCTTAAACCATCCAGTTTTGTCCTTCTTTGCTGTAGTAATCGCTCAGATTGGAATTCCAAAAACCTCTCTCTACTTCTCTTTCTTAGTTTAGAGGCTGTATTTGATGTTATTCATGAAAATCGAGCCCGCATTGAATGTGTTAAGCTCAGGCTGTCTTTGAATCTCTGCTATATTAATAGATTGCATTGGATTCTTCAACATGTGCGAATGTCATCGGGCTTAGCCAGTTCCAAAATCTAGCATTTTTTTCTTTCTACTTCCATTGTAAATGCTACTACATATCTAAAAAGAAACTTTTCAGTTCATAAGCTGTTTCATCTTCAGCAGTTAATCAACACGTTTCTAATTAGTGAAAATTTTCATGTTCATGAAATAATGGAAAGGACTCTATTAGGCGCAGTAATGATTTTGATATTATTGCCATATTCTAAGCAGTATGTACCCTTGTATGATGTTTCTGATTAGTGGTCATCTGAGTGCTAATTGGTCTTATTCAGTTACCTTCAGTAGACCAATTAATTGCCTGCATAACATTGACTTATTAAATTAAATAACCGGTTCCTGGAGAGTACTAAAATATTCTGCTTGTATGAAGTCTGTCTCTCACCCAATGCCCAATTTTTGATGTGCAAATTGCATGGTTGTGGAAGCAAAAGGAGTGTGATATGTGCACATTGCTCCTTAACTCAATCTCATAACTATGTAGAGAATTTGTGTTCAACAAGTTTCCTAGTTTCTGGCTAGCTATTTAAAGTTTATTTTTGATGCTTTTCAACCAATATGTTGCTACAATTATGTTGTGTGATTTCGCTTGATGAAGTTTTGAGGTAAAGCAATATTACATTGATTAGCATCATCAAAAGTGACTGTGCCAATAGCTGTGTGGATATGTATGTCTCTTTTTTCTGTGGCATGATTTGGTTTCCTTCGTATCCTTATAAAGTGAAACTTGTCCATATTTTCAGTGCCTGGGGGTTCTATTGCCCAAGATGGAGATAAGGATGTTAAGACCAACGTGTGCATCTTTGATGCACCAAAGGATATGGAAACGATGAAGAATTATGAGCAGGTAAAAACCTCACTCCGTGCCACAAATCTGACGGAACATCCTGGGAAATTGTTTAAAGTTTTGTTTAAAGTTACTTAGTGGCTTCTCTTGAAACAATAATTTTCTAGATAAAGCAATTTTTTTCCATTTTTTTTACCAATGTAGTGTGGAAAATCATTATTTGGGCCATTCTTTTTATAAAGATGGTTGGATAGATGGTAATAATGAGGCACTTTTCGTACAAAATGTCAGTTACATGAGAGGAAATAACGTGTTTTAACATGAGACTATTCATGCTATAAAAGTTATTTATTTTAATTGTTGTTGTTTCATTAGGTCTTCATCAAGCTGATGAGACGTTATAAGTACCTGGAGAAGATGTTTGAGGATGAAATGAACAAGATCCTTGTGTATATCAAGGGTTTTGGGGAGGAGGAGCGTATTAAGCTTGGAAGGATGACTGCACTTTGGATATCCAATGGTTCGGTGCCTCCATCAGTTCTCCTTGTACTCATAAATGTGAGTATTGATTCATGTTACTCCATGCTACACTTATCAGGAAGAAGTAAGAAGTGCAAATGGGAAGGAATAAAACCATAAAAGAATAATTCTCTTCTTCTAAAGAAACACCTCAAAATTTTAGATTTTGTGGTACTTTCCAAAGCTATGAACCATGTATGAATGACATCATGTATTGATCATTTTTCAATGAATTGATCTGCTGTTTTCCACATTAGCATTTTAAACTCGATGACTTAATTGTGAAGAATTGGGTTGAATGTGTTTGTTGATTTAATTTTGGGGCAGCTTCCGATTTTTTTAAGACTTCAATCCACTGCAACGTGATATATTATTTTTTTGAGGTTACCTTCGTGTTATATATATAATATCCTCACGAATTTTGGCGATAAAGTTCAGGTCACTGGGTGATTTGGCAATTTTTTAATTGTATTTAGTTGTAAAAAATAATTGCTTCATTCCATTTGGTTTTGGTAAAAATAGAGTAATTTCTATCTGTATGAGATTGATGTGTGCTATTTGTGATTTACTGACTCTTGCAATCTCTAAGATAGTGATTTTTAAACTCTGAGAACATGTTTACATGCCTCTGGGGAATACCTCAGTCTAATTGCAATTGTACCAGGAAAATATCACCGTATTGCTTGATGGCTGACCTTCCATTCTCTCCTTTTAAGGAACATCTGGTTAAGGATGGCTTGGCCTTGGACTTCTTATTGGAGGTGTTTGTGACCTGGAAAAATGAGAAGGGGGTGCCAAGTCTCATGACAGCCCTGAAAAAAGGTGGAATTGAGGGCAGGTGAGGAATTCTATTTCTGGTGTCTTGCACTTTTGGCCATGACAATGAGTTTGCTGATAAATCTTCTAAAATGTGGCTTTAATTTTTGATTCCATCAGTTTTTTCTTAAGTTTTTCTGGCCTCAATAATTACAAATTCACATGAATGGAGGCATTCATCTTTTTCTGTACTTCCTACATTTTTCTAAAATTTTATTTTATTAAATTTTATTATAAATTTAAATATAGTTCATTCATTTTATAATGAAAACATCATTAGTCACGTTTGTTTTTGTTGTCATGTAGATGGAAAAGTTAGCAAGTTTTTGTTCCTCAGCTTTTTGAATAAATGTGTTGAGATTGAAGTGTTGGAAAAATCAAGCTTGCATTTTACTGCAAGTGGGGTAGGAAAGGGTTTACAGCTAAGAGATTTCTTGAGCTAATGAAATCCATGAAATCGCCCGTCTCTTGCAGAAGCCTTATGAAGCTTATCTTGTGGAGTTATGGTATATCTTTCTTATGGGATGGGTGGGGATACTTGCTTGCCTTTCTTCTCTCTTTTTCAATTAATGGAGAAAAGCAATGATCACTCCTAAGAACTCAAACCTACCTAGCAGCATAAGCTTTTTTAGTTGTGCAATTTGCTCACCTTTGTAGGACTTCCACTTGACAGGCTTCCTTGGTGAAGCAGATATGTCAATGCAGGGGAAGTTCTTTGCACCCTATAAGAATTGGGTATAGGATGTGGGTGATGAGAACTAGGCAGCCAGTAGCCTACCACAATTAGATGTAGCTAATCCTCTGTAATACATCTTAGTGCTTCTTGTCGTGGCTAAATATTTTTAAATTTATGATCAGTTAACTGCTAACAATGGTCTTATGAGGAATGTAAAACACAGAATTTTGAAGTCTTAAGTTCTACGCTGTATATGCATTGGTTCTTGGTCGTAATGGAAATGCGTGATGTTTGTCCGTAGTCAGCATTATCCCAGTTAGTTCATATTGCTATTTTGTATCCTGAGCTTGCCTTTTTGTTTAAAAAAGTCAAGATAGTTATTTTTTTCTCTGATTGCTTGATTTTGTGATTATCAGGCTCATGGACTTCTTCCCTCCAAACAAGAGAACTGAGGAGAATTTCAAGAATGTCTTCGAGGAGAAGGGTCTGCTTGATGTGGTCAAGCTTCACAAGGCTCAGGTAAATGAATTAATTCTTTTGCTTTAATTGCATATTTTAGTTTGTCACAACCAAATTTAAGCATATGTTTCTCAACCACTAGGCTCAGGAGAAAGGCACTAGAATTTTTATTTCATTATTTTTGGTATTTGCTTTAAGTTAAGATTCCTTTGGAAATAAAATGTTGATGTAGCATTGGAATGAATGGAATTTAATTGATAGTTGATCAATTTTCTGCTGGATATAACTTTTGTTGTCTTCGATCTCTTAATTTTTTTTTTGCGAGATCCCGAAGGTGGCTATTTCCTTTTGTGTTTTAATCCTCTTTTTAAGTGCTTTAAGCTGCCATGAAGATAGTCGGTTGACAGACTGGATTGTTTTACCTCAATGTTAGAATGTTTTATCAGGGTGTCCAGTGACCGGGAAAGTCTGGAATTTTGGGTGAATTATTCATGAATATTTGCGTCAATCTGGATTTTCAATATCTTTTGCTTGAAAATCGTTTTACATTAATATGCCAGTTTAACGCCCATTTTCTGGCCTAAAATGCGTTTGTCATAATTTTAAGTGTAGTAGCTGAGTAGAATTTTTATTTATTAATTATCAGATAAGACAACAAAATCAAAATATCATGCACTCTTGACTCAAGTAAGTATAAAAACATGAAGAATGGAATGCCAGGTCGAAGGTGCAAGGAAGAAAAACATGAGGTCGAAGCAGCTTCTTAGCTTGCATTGAATAAATGTAACTTTTAAAAACAACGTGTGTTAACTAGCCTATTCCTTGTTCAAGTAAATACATTAATAAAGTATTATTTAAAAGTAATGTAGTAATTTTGGGTGTTTCCAAATTCTTATGTATCGCTTTAATCACGTTAGATTAACCTGGAATTTTGTAAAAATTTCCCTGGAAAACCAGGAATTATGTAAGAATATTTTCTGCTTTGATTGGCTGGACACCCTTTTTATTTTAACACATTGGTTGATGCTTCATCAAAAAATCATGCAAGTTCAGATATTTTGGTAGTAATAGTGTACAATCTTCATGCAGCCAGCTTTTTTCTCTGATAATTTATTTCCAGCACTCAGTATTGTGGGTTTAAACAAAGGAGAACTTGCACATTTTTTGGAAAAAATACAGGAGATAGAAGACGTTGAATCTTGCACAACGCAAAAAACCCCAGGGCTAGGTAAAGCTTTGTTCCCGAGATAAAAATTCTCAAAGTTGTCGAAAATCCAATGGCGCGAAAAACGGCGTTCGAAAGGGGGCGTGGTTGTTTCCAAGGGTCTGACGTCACATATGCCGTTCCGAGGACTCCGAGACAGTACTACAGCAAGGGCCACCGTTCCGGCCGCTTACTGCAGGACTCTGGGAGGAACTAACGGGGAAAAGGAGAACGGGCGGAGTTTTGGGGAGGGCAGGGGAGCCTTGTATGGTAATTAAATGTAACTTAATTGCCAACTTGTCAGAAACATTGTGTGAAAAGTTCTCGGGATCGCTATGCAGTTTCTGATCCGGTGGCGCGCCATCGGGTCAGAAATCTTGTTGTGAGTTTAAATAATGTTAATAAAATAGCTGCAGGGTTGATAAATTTACAAAATAAGATAATTAAGAAGTGTGATAAGTTATTGATATTTAATGAGTCAGTGAGAGCTTGTCTATTATTTTAGCAATACTTGTAAATAAAGGCACTAAAAGCATTCTACAAACCTCTGAAATCACTATTTTACCATAAGTTTAGAAGTAACTCATATTTTCATATTCACATTACTTACATTTTGCCATCCAGAATCCAACCATTCCACTTATGGAATACAGAGATAGGTTGTTAACATAGACGGTTGACTCCTCGTGAAATTTAAATGGACCAAGGTTTTAAAAAGAAATTGTAAAGTGAAATCCAGTTCAAACATTTTATTGAAATCAAAGGGATTTAATTAACAGTGGGAATATATTTTTTCTCTAGAATTCACTGGCCCTGTCAACCAGTGACTTCGCTAAATTTTTATCATAATTGACAATTTTAATTTCAATTTTGGAATTGACTTCGTACTTAGTGTCAGCAACGCACAATATTCCTTTTTCCTTCCCATAAAAAGACATTTGGAGCTGCAGTTGGGCATGGCATCTACTGCCCACTTTCTCACATTTGCTAATATAATTTAACTTGCATCTTTCAGATGTGGAAACACTTCAACTCTACCACATATTCAGAACTAATGGCATCAGGCGATGCCACAAATTCAGGGAGTTGAGCCTTCAATAAAAGTCCTGTATTTTCAAAACTCTCGTCTTAATGACTAAATCACATCACCTTATAGGTCATCCCCCTCTTCATTGGCCCTGTGATTTTATAAGGTCGAGCACCCAACAGCTGCTCTGCAAGGGAACCACCACCATCCATCTTACAGTTAGCCACTGCATAAATCATTGAGGCACCCACTCGTGCATACCTCAACTTATTCCACAGGTGACATGATGCTTGCCAAATAGTCAATGAGGATGCTTGCAAACAAAGGGGCAGGGTCATTTTTGACTTAGAAAATTGAATGAAGTCCTCATAGAACTTATTGGTCAAATTTTGAGTTTTAAATAAAATGCCCAATTGAAATAAGCTCAACTGCTCAAGGGACTGAGAGGGAGAGTTGTAAGCCAACACAACACATGATTGTTATTTTCCCTGTAGTCCATCAATACTCGGTCCTTGAAATCAGCAATTCCAAGAATTAGGTCCACAGGCTTCAAATTTCCTAGATCAGTGGCCTTAAGGAGTTGGTTTCTCACACCAGACAAAGATGGTTTGCGCCAATAGCACTCAACTTCAGTTGGGGAAGGCTCTAAGCTCCTGTTGTGGAGCCACACTAGGAAAGCCAAGGCGTGCTTGTACCCCAAACATGAAGTGGTAAACATTGCATCATTAGTCATCTTACAGAAAAAATATTTACATTTTATTTATTACAAATTATTATTATAAAAAATATTTAAAAAATGTCAGTATGCGTCTAAACTTTGATGAAATTACATTAAATTTAAGAGTTACTTGAAACCACGACAAATAAACATCATATCATAGAGGTGATTATAAAGCCATTGACTGTGGCCTCAGCTACTTATAAATATATACATGAATTAGTTAATAACTAGTATTTAATGAATCGTTACACCAAAGCATTATAATTACCTGACGACGCTGTGCAATCGAGACGGTTAAGGCTCAAAATCGTCTTCGACGCTTCGTCGAACAGCATGGTGGCATTATAATTTTTGGTCGTAACTTTATGTTCCGGACAAATCTCACACTTCACCCGGCATAAGCTATTAGATCTTTGTAATCGCACGCGCCCAATCGCGCTCTCAATGTATTCTTTTCTCATTAATCTGGATTAAAGATTCATAATGTAAACATTGCGAAAAGGTCACATGTATTATCACACATTTGTTAATAAGGACGACCTACTGCAACAGAGTTCACATGAAAACAATTTATATATTCATTTATCTTGTAAATAATATAAAATACATACCGCAAAGCCTTTACATTTCGTATTTCAGCTGATGTGAACTTGTCACAGCTCATTAAGTACTCCATCATTATGAGAGAGTCGACTTCGGGCAGATTTCCGGGCTCCGCACGAATATATCCAGCTTCCATGCCGATAATTCTCTTAAGTGTGAAATAAAAACAGTTAGCGTACTTCTTTAAACTTTTACTACAGCACAGGAGATGTATATCTCAATGTAAATCCACTTTCCAGCGTCTCGAAATGATAAACACTTTGTTATGCCTCATGGTTACCATGCCACGGAACGGCATATATGACGTCACGCGTCATAAATGCCGTAAAACGATATCATTATTTTCAGGGCGCTACTGTTCAATTAATATGTGTCACTCAGGTTAAAGAAAAGTATACATATTAAAGATTTTTGATTTTCTATACGATGCATGAGTTAAATTGGCTGTACAAAATCCTTGCAAGTTCTCCATTGGCAACATTCGTGGGTTCATTTGGTATATGCCTATGTATCAGGTTGTGCATTTTGCATACCTATATTGAGATACATTAGTTCACCATTAACTTAGATTTTACTGTCTGAGATCATAATTATAGTCGGAGGTACTAGACCATTATGATGTTAAATTGTTAGTTTCTGAAGGGTTGGTCAAATTAATTTTCCAGTCACTTCAATTCAATGTGTTGCTCTATTATGAAAATTCTTTGGAGTGTATTTAATTGTATTTAAAAGAGCTTAATTCACCTTATGTATTCTATGAATGATCATTTTGGAAGTGTCGAATTTTCTCATGTTGTCTCAACTGACAATGGTGATTTAGTTCTTGTGGCACTTTCTCTGCTGATCTAGTTTTCATTATTTTGCAGTGTATTTACTGTCTTGACTCCTTTCCCTTTCAAGATCATTTTTGTTAAGTCTGCTCTCATTTTGAAAGAGAAGCCCCTCATGCTCCTGAGTCAAATAGAAATAACCCCTCTGAAATCCTAAAAGTTATCCCTTGATCTCATTGTGAAAGCCATAAAGAAATTTCTGCTGAGGTGGTTTGGAAGAGTTACCTCGTATAGCGGTGGTGTGAATGCTTTCCTTATAATAGGTACATATTTTTAATATTCATTAATTAAGTGCATTTAAGTTTTATTCTAAATTGTGATTATAAATATTGCAATAAGAATTTTTAGGATCTTGTCATATATTCACAAAGTCTTAGTTTTTAAAAATTAGCCTTAGTGAGCTGCAGTGTGGCAGTTTTATTGAAATTAAAAGTAAGATTTGTTGTGTTAACTATTAGCAGTATGTTGTTAATTGTAATAGTCTATAACAGGAAGACTCAGAGGGAAAATAAGAAAAGGAATATAGGCACAGCAACATTTATTGCCAAATACATCGTTTCCAGGAAACATCTCATAAAAACAAAATATGTATTGCTTTTTTTTGAGCAAACCAATTAGGTTCAATTGTTGGCCTTAGAATAGGACCCATTTTCAAAGTGCATGCAATGAAAGCATGTAGTTTGGCAACCATTATATTTTCCCAAGGATTTGGAGTTTGATTTGAACTTTCTTTGACATGCACGAAGAAAAATTTGTGACAATGTAATGCAAGAAAATCATAAAACTAAATAAACACTGAAAATGCATTTTACCATAATGTGAAATTGTAAGATATATTATTTGTCAGCAATTACTTAATATTGTTAGAATATTGGCTAATCTTTCTGGAAACAGAACACTTAAGTAAAAATACAAAGGGCCATATAACACAAAGTCCAGTTTGAGCACTAACCAGCACGAATTTTGGTATGCTACTGGTCGCAGGGTGTAAAAACAGGCAAGGCCAGTAATCGGCATATATATTGTAAAACATGACAAAGTTAAAGAAACCAAAAAAGACTTGCTAAGTAAGAATTTTTGCTTTTCTTGCTGGAAACTTACATTCTGAAGTAAATACTAAGAGCCTCTCATACTAAGAAAACTAGAAAGAATACTAAGAAAACAGTCCCACAAGAGCTTGGATAAACACTTAAAATCAGCCAAGCGACCGAGGGTAACGAAAAAAGGGTAGAAATGAGGCCACAGGCTATATTAAGGAGATAGCAGCTCATCATTTTTAAAAATCTCAATTACCCCCGAAAACAGCACAACGTGGCCTTTACATCGGGAGTTTAAACAATCAACAACTGACAATCACACACACACCCACGTCCTGGAAGGGGAAACCTATCTAGGTGGGACTCGAACCCACGACCTTCAGTATGGCAGGCGAGGACTTATCCATGCTGCCATTGAGGCCAACATTTTGTTTTTTTTTTGTGAATTTTTTCCTTCTGATTTTCAATTATTTTGTTCATTTAACAGGCTAGCCAAGAGGCAAAGAGAGACCTCCAAAAGCAGCTGGAGGAAGAACTGGGAGAAGGTCGTTCTCTCAAAGAAGTAATTACGGAAGTAAGAGAAGTGGCCACACGCAACGGAATACCTGAGCATGAAGTTGTCTCTCTGGTGAGTGAATGTATGAGTTACTCAATACTAGAGCATTATAGTTGGTCGATGTGTGGGGGTGTTGGGAAATTGTCCTTTCACTCAACACTTAGGTGAATCTAAGTATTTTTTTTGCCAGTTCTCACCTTATTGAGTTTTCACTTAGATATTTAAATCAGGGTGTCTGCTTCAGTACTGGCTGGAGTACTAAGAAAATTTTGGCCTTTGGGGAAAAACTGAGGGAATTTGGTGGACGTCCTGGAAAAAGTTGTTTTTTCCATATCCAGCATCTGGTGAAAACTTGCGCTTTGAGTTCAATTCTAGTGGCACACTCATATCTCTATCTCTTTAATGGAAGATCATCTTCCAATAACTTATCCCCAAAAAATTTTTCCTGTTAATAAAGCTGGGTACTTGATGTTCTTTCATTGGAGTCTCTTTCTAGTGTGTTTCATGGTGTTAAATTCGCTATCTCGTTGAGAACACTGCTAGTTCAAAAAATTTCAGTTTGAAGATACTTTTTCCTGGTATATTATAGAGGAGAATTGTCCATGCTTCAGTCTTGGTGATGTGGTGGTTCAGATGAACCATGCTTCCATTAAAAAAAATGAGAATGTGAGCGATCTCTGAAGTCTGAGAATAACTTTCTTAGAAGCATTGGGGACGTGGATCATCTGAATCGATACGTCACTTGAACTGAAGTCTGAGAACCATTCTTCATTGCTCAGTTTGTTCTGACAAGTTAATAAGTTGCATTAGACACTGCCAAAAAATGTGCTATTTAAAGGAGAGCAAAAACTGAAAGTGTTGTGTCATTGCTCTAGAGAGAAAAGTGCTTAATTTAGCTGTAGATATTGGCACTGGCTTTCGTACTGTGCATTGTGACATGAAACTATCCAAGTCATAATTGAAACTTATGTACAAGTTGATCAAATTAGCCATGCCCTGCTATCCTAATAAGTTTGAAGTTTCAATCTGCCTTTGTAATCATCTAGTGGATTGATGTTTATTATTATTCATCTCAAAAATTGTTCAGAAGGATGCATTCAGCCTCATGTAGCGCAAGGGATGAGTTCCCTTTGGGGTCAATGCTCTTATCGAAATTGTTAAATGCGAACATTTTAATATAAGTAACATGCGTACCTGGAAACTTAGACTGTGGGAATCGCATTTCCTAGTAACAAAGTATTTTTCCATTGAAAAAAGCTATTTCTTTGAATGTAAACTGTTTAAAATGTCTTTAAAGATTTTGTGCCCGCAATAAATCACTTTCTTTCGTTTAAAAAGATTTGTTTAGCTTTTCAAAATAAGCTCTTTTAGTGCTGGCTTGCATCATGAAAAATGCGTGGAACTATTGCCTGTAAAAAAAAGCAAGAAACCCAAGTGTGAGGAGCTATATCATCTAAACGAAGCAATCGATTTCAATGTAACGAAAAGCAAATGACAGAGAATTTATTTCTACATTGGATCATTTGCTTTTAAAAAATTTCGATGTCATATTATTTTCTGAACTTAATTTTAAAAAAAATACCCATTTTTTGCTCGTAAATCAAATTATACTTACTTTGAGTGCTTGGTGTTCCCATAGTTTTTGTTCAAATAACTTGGAAATTTTAATATAAGAAAGTCAGATCTATTATTAAAAGTTGGCGGAAAACAAATTTGTTATACCATGAAAATTGATGGATTTGTAATAAACAATGCAATGGTTTAGAGATATGCATTTAAAATACCTTTGGATAATGCATAAAATCCTAATTTTACAACATTCAGCTTAACAGCATTTCAGGGCTATACCAGGAAACATATACTAACTTCATTCATTTAAGTGTTTGTGATGTAACTGATAAGAGATAACATTAGATTGTGTCATCCAAAACTTTCCAATGGTAAAAATGCTGAGTGAAATAATGACAAAATGTTAAAATTGGTTTTGCTATATTATCCTGAAAGTGCATAATTAGATAATCTATGGCCCTATTAATTTTGAGAAAGCTCTTTGAAATGATACATGTCTTAATTCTGTTGACAGATCTGGAATGTGGTTATGGCACAAGCTGAATGGAACAAAAAAGAAGAGTTGGTCGGAGAGCAGGCTTTGAAGCATTTAAAGCAGTATACTACATTGTTTGCTGCATTTGCAAGTACATCAAAAGCAGAGCTGACACTGATGTTGCGCGTGCAAGAGTATTGCTACGGCAACATGAACTTCATGAAGGTCTTCCACAAGATCATTATGCTTTTTTACCGGAGTGAGTATTCATATGTGCATTTTCAGCAGAAAAGAATTGTAAAATTGGAAAAATTAAAAACCCCAAATTATTTGTATGGCCTGAGAGCACTTTTATTAGCATTACCTTGTTCTATCTTTGAATGTGGCATGGTGCATTATCAGGATAAAGCTTCCAACAATAGGTGTTCGTTAGCTGAATGAAGCGGATGCGTTTCTGCAGATTCTTAAGCTCGTCCTCATAAAAACTGGTATTCTGTGTGTCTAGGTGTTATAAACTTCCTGTGGCAGCACCCCACGATGGTCGAAAACTATGATGAGCATGGATTTGACCCTTGACCAGCTTATCCTGGCTTTCTTCTCTCACGGGGACTTTTGGTGTACCCACCCCCATCCCCCAGAACAGCTTATGCCTCTCAAACATTATTGAGCAGCTCATGGCAGCATCCTTTTGCATTATGAGGGTCGCTGTTTTTCTGAGTTTGGTGGCATTGTGCTGCTTGAGACTTTTCTCCATCTTGGATCATGACTTTACTTAACAGAGGTTAACAGAAATGGATGTGCTTAATCTCTTCTTGTTCACAGGTGACTCTAACAAATATTGGACTCTTGGGAAGGCTCCCCACTCTCATGTCCAATTAATCTGACCTCCCTCTATCTCATTTGCGCCACATAAATTCAGTCCTACTCCTTTTTGATTTTACCCTGTAGAACTTAACTTAATTGGAATGATCTACCACCAAAGCTTCTTGAGCCTTGCCAAAAATTCAACATATTTAAGAATAGTTTGAGGAAAGATGTTATTACTATATAATTTTAGGTATTTTCAACAAGGGCAAAAATTTGTTTTGTAATTTTGCATTTTTATGTTACCATTGGGTCAATTGCCCTCTTTTGAAATTTAAAAGTAATAGTTGCAGATAGTGGAACTATTGAATGTGAATGAGGAAAGTTGGTTAATTGGCTTTATTTCTTTTGCAGCGGATGTGCTCTCGGAAGAGGTGATTCTTAAGTGGTACAAGGAAGGCCATTCAGTTAAAGGAAAGCTCATGTTCCTGGACCAAATGAAGAAGTTTGTTGAGTGGCTGCAGAATGCTGAGGAAGGTAATAATTTCATTTCAGTTGTTTAGCTCCAGGAGGTCAATTATATCTATTGCCTTTCAGTTGCATTTGGTCCATTTTTTTTGTGATATCTTCCATGCTTCGCCATATTCAATGTACAGTGAGTCCTCGTTCTACGTCACCCCGTTTAACGTCAAGTCTTTAAAATTTCGCGCGAAGAAGAAGGCGAAGCGGCGGGCGTTGCAGGTTGTTCGTTTTGTGGGCGGTAATACAGTCAGTCTAGTCAAAGTGTAAAACTGTGTGTTTATTCTTAATTGCGATTACGGTTTTAGCAAAAATTTCTGCAAAATGAATTCTTACGTAGGTGTGCAAGGTTTTACTTGACATAATGGTTTTCAGGAACCTAAAAATGATTTCAAGGCATTTTTCCGTGTAGAACTCTGAGATTTTGTCGTCACTTTTTTTGCCGAGTTCACAATAATTTTGTTTCCTGTAACTGCGACGATGTTTCAGCATTGATGATGCCCAGGCGACGCTTGCCCGGGCGACCACCATAGCGAAGCTGAAAAGCAAATGCTGGAAGATACAAAAATGGAGAAGGATTTAAGTCACTGCTGCTATTGTCGTTGATGAAGACAGGAACTCGTATTTATGCGATAGTTTGGCATTCCCACCGCAAAAAATGCCCCAGATGTGATATGCTAACATTTTTTTCGCGTAGGAATTGTGAGGTCTAGGACCCGATATTCACTTTTTACATTGTTGTTACATGGGGTGTTATGCTTCGGTTAACATCATTTCGATTATTGTCACATTTTTCAGGAACGGTAAGTGACGTTAAACGAGGACTCACTGTACTATGGTTTTTTGTTCATTGCTATGGATATCTTTATACCTGAGAAGCGCATTCAGGCCAGAAGACCACTGCAAGGTGCACCTAACTGTTGACTCTAAAATATAGAAACATGTTAAGGAATTAGTGTTCTTCAAGAGTAATTGAATTTACAGTTATAAATTACAAACTTAAGGTCGTTCTATTGTTTTATGGAAGTGATAGTGCTCCAGTAGGTGTTGAAGTGTGGTAAGTCTATTAAGTAATCAGTTATGATGGTAATGAAGCGAATTTCAAAGGAACAAACATGCCTGGCTATTTTTGTTCAAGCTTTAGGCCTCTATGGAAGACCAACTTCACTGTGCTATTGGTTGTCACCGACAATATCCAATCTTGTTCAGCTTTTGTGAAAAGAGGTGATGATATTTTATGTCGATCAATTTTGGAATTCATAGGTTATCATAATTTGAGTCAAGTTGTTGCTTTTGTGCTAATGTGCAAGGTTAATAATTGAAGGAGCCTTAAATTATGGAGGGTGTAGGAGTGAAAGGAATCTAGGAATTCCTTTCTTTGGCAAAAGTTAGCATGGCAATGCTGTCTTAAATACCCTTAATCAAATGTATGTTTGAGATCTTCTGCAGTTCTCTCATATGTTATTACGGAGTGACATTCATAAAATGGTCAAATTGTCATAGGGGAAAGGAAGATTGTTATCATTAAATTAAATCATATTTGTGGATTCAAATGAACTTCATATGGCCTTAAAGCTTGATCATGTAGTCCTGATGTTTCATTAACAGTGCTGGTCACTTCTATGGGAATGGTTGCCTTTTATAATCTTAATTTGATCTCATAAGAGTTGTAATTTCTACCGTGGATGATACAGGGTGTGTCTGGAAAGTAATAGGACTGATTCGATTTAAAAAAAATTATTGAGCCAATCGTTACAATTATTTTAAAATTTTCAAAATAGGCTCATTCTGCGTCAATGCAGTGCTGCCAGCGCGATTTCAAAGCATTGAAGGCGTCACAGAAGACATTCTCCGAAATAGCCTCGAGAGCCGAGGTGCATGCTGCTTGGATCCCCTATGTCGTCTCAAAATGCTTGTCTTTCATCAGCCATTTCACACAAGGAAACAAAAAAAAAGTCTGGGGGGCCACATCTGGGCTGTAGGGCAGCTGCGGAAGCGTTGGGATGCCGGCATTGGTTAATTAGCTGTTCACATGAAAGGCGATGTGAGCCGCAGTTTCTAGTCGTCAGTGAGCACTTTTGGGACCATCTTCGCGCACACATCTTGCGCATGTTCAAATGCTCCGTCACAATGTCATGAACCACAGATTTTGATAAATGTAACATCTGGGCAATTAAACGAATGCTTAGTCGATGGTCTGGGTTCAAAACTTTGTGCACACGAGTCAAAATGTCGGTGTTTGCCGCAGTCACAGGTCTTCCAGCACTGTCTTCATCAGCGACCTCTTCCCGGCCCTCCAAAAAGGCCTAGTGCCACAGAAACGCACCACTTCTTGCTAAAGCAACATCTAGGTAAGCCTAATTGATCATAACAAACGTCTCTGTCGCATATTTACCGAGTTTCACTCAGAATTCAATTGCGTACCTCTGCTGTAACGAACGCTGCATTTTTGGCTTGCACCACTCGCAGAAACACGTCGTGCAAAAAAGTCTGTCCTGACTCTCCAGGTGCTCGCAGACAACTGACCAGCCGCTCGTTCATTAGCTAGAAACACCCTCTACCAAATTCAGTCGGTGCAAACAGGCTCCGAAGTACAGTCGCAGTGGAAGAAAATCAGTCCTATTACTTTCCGGACAAACCCTGTATAGTATGACCAGTAATGCCCATTGAAAAGAGATTATTTTATTACATTTCTCTAAACCATTCTTTTGCTTCAATTCTTTCCATAGAATCTGAGTCTGGTGAAGATGAGGAGGAGGAAGAAGATTAGACCGTGTGATGTGCTTTGCTCTCATCTTTTTTTTCACACAAGGTAAGTTTCTAGAAGGATAATTGGGATTAGAAGCGTTACTTTTGTTGACACTTTTTCTGTTCTTGGGTGGCTACATTTTCCTGCTTTTGCACTTTATTGGTTCTGTAAATGAGAACTCCTCCATTTTTTTGCAGTTATGCAATACTAGAAAATTTGATAAATGATTTGAATTGTGTACATAATTTGAATTATTTTCAGTTGAAATTGTGGAAGAATTATATTTATATCCTTATTTTCTCTAACCAATATCCTTTGTGTTGCTTTATTATCTCCATGAAAAATTCATTGCTCTGCATTTATCGAAATATGTATTCACTCACTTCTGTATTAACCATTTGCATTTCAAGACCTTTTTCTCCTGTGCTCTTTTGTAGAGCATAAACACAAAAAATCATCGATGCTGGGGAATCTCTTTGCCCTATATAACCTTTCTAAAAGTTCTGCTAAAAATATCGATTGGCAGCAGAAAATCATTGATTTTTAACTTTGATTACTGTGTATTGTCAATGATTTGTTCTAAAAATAATGGAAATAGTTGTTTCGTCAAGGCTCCCAAAATAGGTGAATAATCAATTAGCAAACCTTCCAACTCAGTTCCTGCCTGTTTTCTGCATGGTATTTGCTGTGCTCAATGAAAAGTCTTATGAGCTACTTTCCCTTTTAAGATAGAGAATTTGTGAAGCTAGGCAGCCCGAAAAGGGAAATGATACCACTTGGGTTGAAGTCAAATGTGTGAAATCTAGATACCAGAGGAATTGACGGTGATGGCGATGAGCCTTCTTATTTCTTTTATAGCATTGTTCGAAGGGTTTTTTTTTAGTCCTTCCTATTAATTATTTAAGATACATATAAATGTGGCCTACTGGCATAGAATCCAGCTACAGGCATTTTACCATGGTACATGATTACTAGCATTGAGAATGTTATTGAATTTAATCGATTTTTCCTATAAACCAAACTGTGGGAAAAACGTGAACATGCATTTCTATGTGTAGTATGCAGTAGTTAATTTGAAAGCCTTGGGTAAAGGAAGGGTTTGATCTGGATTTGTTTGTTCCAGTTATTGGCTTTTTTGTATGGTAAATTAAGCTCCTGGGTTTTAGCTTTTTGCTGTAGAACCACTTTCCAATTGCATTAATATCATCCTTGAATTTATCTTGAAGCCAGTGTATTTATTATTTGACTATAGCTTTTCTACAAACATAAAAATTACACTTACTGCCCAGTGTGCAGTCCTTCTTTTTCTTGAAATCTGTAACTCCATTTCTTCTATTTCAGCACATCCATTTGTATAACTTGTCTTCTGAGAATCGTGTGGGACAACAGCCAAAATAAAAAAAAATATTCCTTTGTGAAAGATGTCATCCAATTGTGTGTGCCCCAAGCCGTCTTCGTATGTGTGCATGCTTTCATCTTGAGGATTGCTTCCAATGATAGTTCTGTGAAAAAAATAAAAACATGAAAATTTCTTCTTGTGAAGTGTGTATGGCTCCACGTTCAACTGTAGAATTGCTGAGGTTATTTGCCTGTTGCTGCCAGGGAATTTTTCTGTAGCTCCGTTGGTGGCACATTCCGTTTTTGGGTTCCACGACAACTAGTATCCCAACTACACCTCAGACAGACCACAGTTGAGTGTGGCAGTGATTATAAGGTGCCCCTGCAGTCGTCTTGGTATTTGATGAATTAATAAGTGTGTGGGGCTCTGGATCCATCCCCAATAAGTGCAGGGGCCAAGCAAACTTGTGAAAAAATATCCACTTACATGATATAGCCATTAAAGTATTTAAATGATGGAGACTGGCCCTTGTCTTTGTTGTTTTGTATCAAATATCCCTGTTTTAACTTTGCAATTGTGTCTTGTGTATGTTTCAAGAATATGGCAACTTCTCCTCATTCAGATGACTGCCAATGTGGCTGGTCCGTTCAACGCATAAAGGACGGTCAGTTGTTCATCCCACACAATCATATCCCATCTCTCTGTTCCCCCGGCTACCTTTGCCCTTACCCTTCGTATTCCCTAATCAGAACAAGAAAAAACCACTGGACACCTGTGTACAATGCGCAGTCTGTGCATTTGACTGGAGTCAGAACTGGGTGAATCTCCTGACAAATGAGAATCCACAATTCTCTCTTTAAAACTTGTCTTGAAATACAACAAATGAGTCAATGATGAATTTCTACCTGGCCTCTTGCTGAGGTTCACTGCAACACATTGTGCTGAGTCTTCACAATTTGTACTTTTTATAGTGATGGTGTAAACTTGGGACACGGCAGTTGTTTTAAATAAAAAGGGTTTGTGTAATTGCATCTGTATGGGAAGAAATAAAATATTGTTTGAAATGGTTTTGCTGATCGTTCTACCCAGGTTGCCATGTCCCTGAGAAAAATTCAGTTGTTTACATTCTATATTTGAAAAAAGCAGTTTAACATGATAGTGTAGGTTTTCCACTTTTTTACATGGATGATCGTAATCTTTATTATGTTCTTTTAAAATTTTATTATTAGACCTTAGGTTTTTGTACAACATGATACTTGATAAATTAATTAGGCCTTTAGTGTGGTGAAGGGAAGTTACTCAAGTAAACACCAATACATAGTTCTTTCCCTTTGCATCTAGTTAGAAAGGCCTTTGAAATTTAGAAATTTTATGCGCAGGTGAATTCCTTGCAATTAATAATGATGTGCAGTTTCAGTAATGTTTCTGCTGCAGTACCTTGGTAAAAATGTTTCTTTCCAAACACTTTGATCTCTCTGTTAACTTTTTCTTTTGAAACTGTATTTATTACTTTTAAATTTTTTAATGGTATTTGAAGTCCAAGGCTCGGATGCATTGGAAGAAGTATTCCATTTAGTTAGCATAACTTAGCAATGACGGAAGGCAAGTGTTGCTGATTATAGAAGTTTTTGTGTCTTTTATGAACAGTGTTGGAGGGAATAATAATTTGGTCCAGTATTAGCTGAAATGCTTGTTACCCTGTTGTAGGAACAGTTGATGTGCTTCATTGATGGCCTTTAATTCTATGCTTCACGTAAAGAAGTCATTTGGCAGCTTGGTGCAAGTGAGTTTTTGTTATCACAATCGTACAATTGTTGGCATTTATCTTGATATTTCCTTTAAAATTTCTGTCGCAAGCTGCTTGATTCATACTGGCTGTGTATTTCTTTTTTGAAATTACCTTAGTTTTAAAAAAATATTATGATGAGTTACTTCTGTACATGTTGATCATCATTTGCATTATTGTTCCTTGCATGATATGAGTATTTGAATCTTCCGTGTTTTTCGCTGGATGAAATGTTTCTGTTGGGCTTAAAGTAAGTAATCTTTTGTAATGGGTGCTTCAATGCTAGGTTCAAGATACATTGAGATGTATAACTTGATTTCTTTTATCTCAGATCTTTAATGAAAATGTGGTTAATAATAAAGTTAGTATTTTGAAATTATGAAGTTTAGTCTTAATCTTCCTCCCTTTAATTGAGTTTGTGTTGGTTGAAAATAGAGGTTAGTGAATACTTCTTTAGTTAGTGAAACTATCCCCCAAGGCGATTCACTTTTGAGTGAGTAATCTTCGCCCTTGTGGCTACTAATCTGCTGGCTAGGGAATCTTCTGCTATCATTTCAAAAACTAATGCATGCATGCTCAAGTGAACATGTTGTGTTAGTACTGGAGGTACTTCCTTTGTGTAGGAAGTTGTTAACGAGTTACTTTTAGGGCTCGTGGTTTTAGGTTGTTATAACTTCTAGTAATAGAATTTTTTTTTACTATCTTTAAGAGCTGCAAAGGGAGTAAGATGCATTGGTTCACAAGAATGGTTTTCCTGTAACTTAAAGGCTCCCTGTAAATTGAAGTTTATTTTTAACTTGAATGGGTCAGTCAAACAGTCCTATGAATTGAGAGTTTTGATACTTATGAGAAGTTAACTCGTGGATTTAGGAGCTGTAGCAAGGGGGATGTCTGTTTTATTGGATCTCTGAAAATCAATGAAAAAATGGATGCTAATATTCGTCATGGGAAGTTAAATTATGACCTAAGATAGCTAATATTTGAGTTAGTGTTAAGCAAAAAAAATTTGTAGCTTACTATTGCTTGTTATTGGGGTATCATGGTGGTTCACTTACATTAGATTAAATGCTCACTGTTAGTCATTTTACATGCAGTTAAAAGCTTTTTGGATCCATCAGCCTGTGATGGGGAGAATTTGAAGTTTCCGTAAAAATGCCATATTAATTAAACCAATGTTGTCTTCTTGTTTACAACAAATGCTAGAATTATAATTTTTTATTCTTTTTTCTGACTTCACTGAACCTTGATGAACAGGATTATGGTAAAGATCGAAATGGTTTTGGGAGATTTTTCTTAGCGGTGATAAACAAAATCCTAGGTACTTAAAATGGCACTGCATAATTCAGGTGTTCAGAGATCCATTCAAATTAAAAATTGGGCCTGCATGAAAATATATGCGCATGCGCAGTGGATTCGGCGGCCGCGCCTCGTCGCAGACTTCGAAATCATCCTCGGGCACGGGGCCCCTTCCTCTCTGGCGTTCCCACCCTCCGGCCTCGGGTCGGCGGAAGTGGGCGAAGTCGTCGGAGTAAGGCAGTCACCAAAGCAACTCCCCCTTCCTAGCAGTCACCGCTGTCGTCTGCGGCCTCGAGCTGAACGGAGGCGCCAATACCTGAAGCATAGCCGTCAGGGACTTGTGGAGTCCGTGGGGCAGGTAAGGAGCAAGACACCTAAACATTAGGTCATGACCATTGATGACGATCATCCAGCCTTACGACTGCGAGCCCGAAACTACAGCCGTGACCGAAGAACTTGTAGTGGCTTTGCATCTCCCAGGATTGAATTGGAACCACAATCGTAAACATAGACCGCCCCTTATGTTATTGTCACTACATTGGAAGAAAGCAATATAGATATTTGCCATCGCTGTATGGTACATAATCGTTTGTGCTCTTACCAAAGACGAGGAATGCGGTGTTATTGTAATTGGGCCTGATGCGCTGTTTATGATCTGACCATCTTCCTTATTTTAAGTTCATTGCTTGGTCATGTAACTACAGCGTTAGAAGAAAGCAATACATATAGATATATCTGCCTTCGCTGAATGGCGAATAGTCGTCTGTGCTTATACCGAAGACGTGAAATGCGGAGTTAAAGGAATTACGCCCGATGCGTTGTTCCTTAAGTTCATTACGTGGTCGTAGGAATCCGGAAGGGTATTGGGTGTATGTATATGTATGGGTATTTCGACTAGTGCTCCACAGTATTGAGTGTAACCCTTCCCAATCCGTTGCTTGAAGTCCGTCGGTCCTCCCACTCGTCCGTGGACCAGCGCGACTTCCCTTCGTTGATGATTCACCCCTATCGGGTGGAATATGGGTGGTGTTGTGAGGGCTTGGCTCGTGTAGGAAGTGCTGCCTAGTTGCTGTGTTCGTACTGCTTTGCTATAAGTGATCAGTGGCTGACCTTATAATATCATTTTCTTCATAGCTTTCTCGTTCGTTGGCCCTATGTTTAATATTACTGAATGGAAGGAGTCGGAAGACCTATCGCATGTGTGTGTTGATTTTTCGCAGCCTGGGTGCAACAGGTGGTGTATCTAGAGGTCCTCATTTGTAATTCAACCTGTCTTTTCTTCCGCGATTTTTTTTCATGTATTGATTCATTGAATTGTAATGGTGGCGAAGAAGTTATTAGGGCAACCTGAATTATTCTGTTAAATTGAAAATGGGATGACGCCACACCTGGCCCTAATCGTAGACATTCCATTGCATTTTATACTTAGGGCTTATTGCAATGCGTAAATTAGTTTTAGGGCAATAAGTCACACGCTCTCTTCAGTCTTCTATTCTGTTTTTCGGAATTTCATTGAAACTTCTATTTGAAAACTATTTCACATGTAAATGTCGTACGTTCTGTATTGAATTTCTAAGGCCATTTTGAAAAAGTGATTAGATTACGAAAACTAGTTTTCAATAACTGCCGAATTTAAGCATTCCCAATCAGTCAGATCTAGGATACGGACAAAAGGGGGGCTACGTGGCGGGTAACCTTTCGGCAGCAGTGGGGATCCGGGAGGTTACGAAAAATTTGAGAATTTCGAGGCTATTAACAGTTGAAGGTTGTTTCGGGATTCTCCTCTCCTACAAACATTCACTGAACAAAATAACCATTTTATCTAGAGTAAATTGGATACCCCAGGGGCAGAGGCGTAACTAGGAATATGCTTTATGGGGGATGAGGAGGGTTAGTGGGGGCTACCCACTCAGGAAATGGGGAGTTCAGGAAAAATTTTGGAAAATAACATGCCTGAAATGAATTTTACATCATTATGGCACTTGAAATTTTACTTTCTGCGGATGCAGTTATTATATATCAAATCCAGTCAAAATTTTCAAATAAGTTTTTGATTTCTCGGAGGCTTTGGGGGATATATCCCCTCACAGTTACGACACTGCCCAGGGCCTATAGCGTCTCCTAGCCCCTCTCTGGATCCGCCACCGTTCCCAGTTCAACTCTATTCTACTAGAAAAAAAGTTTTAAACATGTTTTAAAATTTGGGAGACTAGACGTTAGTGGATACTCGTATTTTAGTGGCTATAATGATTTTTACCGTTCTCAATGTGTTCCCTATGCATTGGTCATACTCGTATATGGAATTTAATGATTGAAGTTTTCCCTCGTCTTCCCCTTGTAGCAGCATGACCCTCAATATCCTTCTAACCTTGAAATTTTTGTCATTCTTAGCACGAATTAGGCTGGAAGCGGCCATGTGCGAGGCTTAAATTGCTTGAGCAATAAAGAGCGGGCATTCTTCATAGTGATACTTATCAGTGACGCAGTGAGGGGGGTTTTTGAGGGATAACCCCCCCCCCAGAACTCAGAGAAATTTTAAAATTTAATCAATTTTACTTGATTGGATAAATATTACTTATATAATAGTGTAAGGATTGATAAAATATCCCCCAGAAAGCCGTAAAACTCACCATTTTGAACCATTTCTCATATAAATTCACTGGGGCAGGGCACCCGCACCTCCCGTATTCCATACCCCCCAGTATTAGTTGCTCCTAAACCCCCCCCCCCCTTAGCCTTAATTCCTAGCTGCGCGCCTGATACTGATAACATCATCTTTGTCCGGACTATGTTTATATCCATGCCCTACAGAACCTACATTAAAATACAATAGCAGAGATACATTGCGGAACAAATGGTTATATTGATTCATTTTCCACGACTAATAAAGGACTTGCCACATCGAAGTAAGCAGCCATATCTCTCACCGTGCGTGAATAAATCTATATTTTTCACAGTTTGACGGCTGGGGTCTTAACAGCTTCGCCTCGCTTATTGAGGCACCTTGCGGGGTAGTATGTAGTTGCTAACCTTACGCACCCCATCCCACGCCATAATACCGCTGTTCATGCATGATAACCATTCAGTTGTACTTATCCTTTTACATTTAGCCTCCCTCCCCTATGCCTCCTATGAATTTTTATGTTGCTCCCTCCCAAAAGGTTTGGTGCACCCTGTGGCAGATTTAAGGAGTAATGTCCCCCTTTAAATTGTATCAAAATTATTAATTTTTATTAGTAAAATAGATTTTGTAGCCTTGTAAAGGGAGTGTGTAAGCAAATGCACTCCTACAAGTCCCAAACGTGAAGATGATAGAGTTGTATTTTGAGCTTCGCACTCCCTGCAAAAAAATTGTACACGGGGGAACGCCCGTCTTCCGGGGGGTATTCCATACTCCCCGGATCCAAGTCATGACCCCCGCCCCCCAAATCTGATACTGAATCCCACCCTGTTGTCACCCCTGCTAAGTGTGGAGGTAGCGACGAAGCCAGTCGGGTTAATGGAATTGTGCGGGATATTTCCAAGGTTTTATTTCTCCCATCGTGGCGAAATTCCTCGAAGCTGAGGCAGAAACTGTTGAGCGAGCAACATTTGTAGTTGTCAATCTCTTTTATGGAGATATGATGAAAATTACCCGGCCAGATGTGAAAAGTTGGTTCATTAGCGGAAATTATACAGTGATTCAGCGATTTGTGAACTGAGAAAAGAAATCGGTCTTTACCATGCAAATGTGCAAAATATCGCCGATGTCCTAAATATTGGTTTTTGCGTAAGTAGCGTTTTTTTCCTCGGAGACAGCAATTCTCTTTTCAAGTGTGCAGTCTTCTAGATTTTTCATGAAGAACGTTGATTTGCCACAGCCGTTATATCATTGCGTGCTTCTACGGTAGCCTCGTAGGAAAAGTGGTGGTAGGTTCAAATCCTCGGCGGAGCCTTACCACTCAGCAAAAAATATCCTAGATGTCTAAAGGATATCCATAATGTCTACCACATATCCATATCCATGGGAGATTTCTTATGTATATACAATGGATATCCATCAGAGTACAACCTTGGATACCCAATGATGTACATTATATGCATAGATATTTGGTGGATCCACGATTTTCCAGTGGGTACATGCGGATTTCTGTTTGGGATCTCCTTGATTTTCTATAAACACTGAATATCCCTTGGAATTATTGAAGATTTCTGATGGAAAACCCCTGGACGTCCAGTGAATGTCCACAGGAATCTTGATGGATATCCATTGGATGTCTCATGTATATCCAAGTTATGTCTGTAGCAAGAGGACATTTTTATATACACTGGATATACATAAGACTTCTATGAATACTGTACAGTATGTACTGTAAGACAAGGTATCCAATGCATATCAAGGATGTCTACCATGGATAAAAATTATATGCCCAGCAGGGGCGCAGCTAGGAATTAAGGTTTAGCGGGGGTTTCAGGCGCAACTAATACTGGGATGTCTTGGGGTGTGGTATATCCATCAGGGTAAGCGGTAAGTGCGGGGGGGCCCTCCGCCAGAAAAAAAATTTAAGATAAATGGTTCTAAATGTTGAGTTTTATGGCCTTCTGAAGGATATTTTGTTAATCCTCACACTCTTCTTTAAGCAATATTAATCCAATTAAGTAAAATAGATTTAACTTAATAATTTCTATGAGCTCTGGAGGGGTTTTATCCCCCAAAACCCCCTTTCGCTGCGCCACTGATACCTAGGACATATCTTTGCCTTATGTGGTTAATTAATATGACATCAACAAAAACCTCTCGGTGCGAGTAATCACAGGGGAAGAAACCCCCCCCCCCCCTCCCTTTACTCTGTACGTGTGATATTTATACGCCGATCTACGATACGAAAATAACAGTGAAACACCACTCTTATCCAATTTTTGATATTGCTTTAGGCCCGGTGATTATTGTTCTTTTATGAAATAAATACTTTTTATCTATTTGATTGAGGTATTAAACATTTTTCACGCGAGTACTACTTTGCGAAGCCGTGCGAACTGCTATTGTAATTTTTAAACTAATAGCAGAACTGATGCAATCTTCATTGTTACTTGTGTCTGTGAGTTAAGAGGAGTTTAAACTCCTGAACGCTCAATTTTTGTTCGCTATGGCTTTTTCATGGTAGGAGTTTAGCATTGGAAACTTGACTTGCTCCATATTTTTGCATGGAAAGATATCACTACCACAGAAATGTCTTAGAGGAAGCATATTTAAAAATTGGAACTTGTTTATCGTCGGTTCAATTGTATTTATAGTTAGTAATGATTAGGATGGATGTTATGTATATTAAAATAGCGGAGAGCAAAACTTAAATTAAAAGTAGGCTACATTAGCGCCAGAGACGAATGACGACGCACAGTGGGCGGAAATCGAAAAAAGCTTGACAAAACTAATATCTCCGTTATTATTCAACGTAGATCCACGATTTTCCTAATGTATGATTATTTTTACCCCCTTAACCCGAATCTGATGTTATTTTTGCTCTATAAAAATCAGGGGTCTCTCTTAAACAAAATGGCGGAAACAGTAAAGATTCCCTAATTTTAAGATTAAAAGCGCTGCATGTTAGATGCTTATTATATTCATGCAAGTACTATTAATGACTTATAAACTTTGATAAATAACCCTAAACAACTTTACCGTGGTGTATCGATACATCACAGAATATGTATCGATGCGCGGTATCGATATAATGTTAAGGATATGAATTTTATCAATGTATTCCACGGAAATAAATGCAAGTATTTTTCGATTATTTTCATTAGAAGTTAAAACCATATTTCTGTATCTGAAATGAATGACTAATGAAATGGAAATAATGCATAACTGAGTAGGAACGTCGAGTAGAAACTGCGAGTAGGAACGTCGCGACGTTCCTACTCGCAGTTTTTTTGTTGAGCGCATGAGCGAAAGCCACGAGCAACGAAAATATGCATTATTTCCAACACTTGTTTATGCTAATGATATGTTGGTACGAGAAATCTAAAGCATAACTGTATATATTCAAACCTTTCTGCGTTCGCTTGTGAAGTTTGTCTTGAAATGCAGAGATTCTTGACAGTTTAATTGTCGAAATATTTGAGGCGATAATTTAATTTCTACTACATATCAATAAAAAAAAGTCGGAGGCGAAATAGGCCACTTCTACGTTGCTCTGAGGCGGTCGTCGCGAGGCGTCGCCATGGAAACGGGAGGGTGGGGGTCCAAGGCGCTTTTCTGATTGGCCCTGCTCAGTTCGGTGTTTTCCAGCCACCCACACCCTTTCCGTCCTTATTGGTAGTGGGGGAAGCTCAGGCCCTTCCTAATCGTCTGGTAAATGGTTGTGAATTTCTGTTGTGTTGGTGTCCAGCCGTAATCTGCGAGGTCGGATATTATTTACTGCTCATTCATCACTGGAAACAAAGGTACAAGATTTAGAAAAAGAAATTTTATTTGTACTTTAAAGAAATTTAATTCATGGATTTAGGCAATCTGAAATTATGTTCATTAATGTTCTTAGCACCTGCATACGACTATTATCGTGGCCGCTGATTTCACCTGAGCATCAATTCTAGTTCTGGCGAAGCCTTTATTTAAGCGTTGAGGTTACCCTGGAAGTTAACAATTGAGTACTACACCACCTTAATTGGCGACTTGATCTTCCATTTTGGTGCCTGTTTGTAGTATGGATGTGCATTTAAAGCTGATCTTTTCTATGGCCCATGGTTTCAATTTGATCATGCATGCCTATTTCAATCTGAGGATCATATGCAAAAATTAATGTAAATGCCAAGACTTCATGTAAAAACTAAACTTAGCAGAGCGTGGTTTCCATCCACGGACCTCTGGGTTATGGGCCCAGCACGCTTCCACTGCGCCACTCTGCTCTTGCATAAAGGTGATGAAATGAAGCTTTGAGTTCCCGGCTACCTAAGGAATCATTTTACTCCTTCCCCTATGTTTCAAACAGACTATTTCACACTGCAATGGTTCGAGAGAAAGAGTCACTTGGACGAAATATTTTTGACCTTCTATGCTAAGCATTATCTTGTTAACAATTTAAATAACTTGGTAGTGGTTATTATTTTTTTAATTATATGGATGCATCAGCTTTTTGTTAGAATTCAAGGCAAAGGTAGGAAAATTTCGTCTCGCCTTAAAAAATAATTTTTAAACGTTTGAAACCATGATAGTTTGTTTCTTATTTTTTTCATTTCTCATTTCTATTGTCCTATTGAAGCTGTTCAAGATGCTAATTTTCATTCATCTCCTATAATTCGGACACAATTACCATCAGTTTTCCTCATCATGTTTTCCTTTTTCGTTAGTCCAAGTGTTCATATGAGAAAATGCACTTGGAGATTGGAAAAATGGGAATATATTTTTACATGCATTATTATATTGCCCAGATTACATAGGCCAGAAAATATGTGTTATATATTCTAGAAATTACCATATTTCATAAGAATTTTCATGACTCTACTCGATACTCGTCTCGAAATCAAAAAGCATTGCTCGAACATCTCTACTTCCTTCTATATACGTAGCTCTCTTGATGACTCTTTCTATCCTGTTATTTTCCTATGTGGTTTAGCTACCTCCGTCCAAGAGAACACCATGCGATAGTTTTATTGCTAATGGTCTTTAATCCATACCTATTTCCCTCGCCAAACGCATCTGTATAGGTGGCTGTCAGGGTAATACGTAGATATAGACGAAATACATGGACAAATAATACTGAAGTATTCCACACTCATTTCTATAAAGGCTTATTAAGACGACTACAGAGGAACACACTTTTAAGATTCAATCACATTCTCCAGAGGCCGATATGACACGGGGATGTTGAAACCGGCCCAGAAGTACCATATAAAATGTGTGGGATAGAAAACGTTACCAACTTATTTAATTAATAACGGGGGTTGAGAACCGTGGTTTATCTCGATGTTTTCGGAAAGGTAAATATTTTCACTGTGGAAGCAAACTTCGAAGTGATGTTCCACGTAACCTGGCAAGTAACCAAAATATTTTGTCAACTCACATTTCCCGAGAACGATCAATCATATATTTCAGTTGAAGTACTCTGTCTCAGGGGCGCAGCTAAGAATGAAGGCTAGGGGGGGTTTTAGGCAAAACTAATACTACGGTGTGTGGGGGTATTGCATACCCGCCAGGGTAAGCGGGATTAGCGGGGGCCCTCCTCCAGAAAATTTTTAAGTTTAATGGTTCAAAATGGCGAGTTTTCGGCTTTCTGAGGGATATTTGATTAATCCTAACTCTAATCTATAAGTAATCATAATACAATTAAGTAAAACGTTTTAAACTTAAATATTTCTCTGAGCTCTGGGGGGGGGGGGGGGGGGTTTATCCCCCAAAACCCCCCTTCGCTGCGTCACTGCTCTGTCTAAACACCTCCCTCTCCCCCCCCCCCCCCCCAAAAGTCACCCTCATTACACTACGAAAGGTATTAGGTTACCTTTAGTTTGCCTATTACCCCTATAAATTTATAACGTATTTTATGCACACCCAATTAGCAAGCCATCTTATGGGGCACGTTGTATCGACTCCTATGAATTGTATCGCCGCATCCAGCCCCCGTTCTTGTTCTTTACGTACGACGTGAATCAGACCTCCTCCCTCCATCCTCTCTCCCTATTCGCCTGTATCCCCACTCCCCACTCTCCCTGAGTCCCCTTCCTATTCCCCCGCGGACCCTCAACTCCAATAAAGGGTTTAATAAACCGATCTCTCGAGGCTGACGGTGGGTGGGGGGAAGGACCAGAAGTCAGTTACGCAAGCGGCCGTCGGTTGCTAAGAGGTAGGGAGAGGGACGTGTACGAGAGGGTTTTTTTTCTTTTTTTTGAGGTTAAGTGGGAGTCTCCACCACCCCTTCCGCCTTCTACTCCTCCTCCCTGTGTATGTCTCCTGCATCCATCGGTGCTCGATAGTGGATGCTGAGCAATGATACTGAGGTCGGACGGCCTACGGGGCGGTCGGCTTAGGCCTCTCCGCCCCGTCTCCCTGGTTCTCCCACATTCCACATCTCTCTTTGTTGTGATTGCACGCTTGAAAAAAAAAACTGTTCTCCCTTGAACCCGCGATTGTGCCTGAATCACGCCGTCTTTGTGAAGTGAACATACAGATATTGAGCAAAGAATTTGTTTCCAATATGTTAGGCGTGTGAGGATGGGAATCTTTACATGTCCGTAGATCTAAGTATATGCTAAATATAGATGGTAAATTCGGAGAAGATTTTTTTCTCAGACGACGCGAAACATATCCATCGCTTCACCTCTAGGGTGTTTGGCAGGGGGTGATCAATCAATATTGCATGCATGCAGCATGCAAGAGGATTCCCATATACAAACCACAAGGTCATTAAGAATATTACGCATACCAATTAATTATAAGCTCATATTCGTGCAAAGGAAAAATTATTAACGGCTAATAATTCCTACTGCATCCGTGTGAGGTTAGTACAATTGAAAAAACATGCAATTAGTTGTCCTAGCGAGTGATGCCCTTAAATATATTAATTGAGACATCGTTGCCATCCCTGATAGCAGGGGCGCTGCTAGAAATTAAGACTGGGAGGGTTTTTAGGTGCAACTAATTCTGAAGGGTCTTGGGGATATGTAATGCCCGCCAGGGTAAGCGGGAGGTGGGGGTGCACTTCACCAGAAATTTTTTAAGATAAATGGTTTAAAATAGTGAATTTTACGGCTTTCTGAGGGGTATTTTATTAATCCTTACACTATCTTATTAGTGATATCCATCCAATTAAGTAAAATGAATTAAATTTTAAAAATTCCATGACCTCAAGGGGGGAGATTATCCTCCAAAATCCCCCCTGGCTCCGCCACTGTACCTGATAGTACGAGGAAAGAAGGGCATTTTAAATCTCTCTGTTTTGCAGTCTATGTCCTTTATTTTCTTCTCGTGGTCACGTCCACCATATTTCGACGGTAATAACAGTCGGACAATATGACAATAATAAATCACGAAGTACATTTGGTTTCGCTAGGTGATTTTCAGAATGAAGATATGCAACCTTAGTAAATTTTCACAGATTTTTTTTATTTGGTTCACCGCGTTTCGACGCTAAGGCGCCATTCTAGTGTAATGCGTTTCTTAACGGACAATCCAATATTTTTTTTTTTATTTGCTATGCTAATATTGTACTTGCTTTGCTATGCTATGCTAATAATGTATATTTGCTATGTAAACTTTTCCCCTGCATTACCTTTCTCCGTTGTCTCCTGCAGAAATATATAGGGGTGTCTTATAAAAAAACTTTGCACTCGAGAATGACACATTAGCATCGGAACGCGTCGTGCCAAATAGAAAATCTGTGAAAATGTACAAAGTTTGTATATCTTCATTATGAAAATCATCTGGCTAAACTAAATGCACCTCATGATTTAAGTGTTGTGTTTGCACTCTTACCCTTCTTTATTTAGAAATTTGATGAACATTAGAATAACATCCACATATTACCCCGTAAGCCGTCTCAATAGTAGTATATTAAATCCGCCAGGGTGTATAATTCGGGTATCAACGATTGGTGTGCGTAGTGACAGGTTTGACTGCCTGGGTTCGACTTAACATTTATTGAATTCCTTTTTTGTTTGGAGTTAAAACGAGTGCTTTAACGTACATGTCCTACAAAATACATTATTAAGGCCTAAGGCCATTCCTGTCAGACCGTGTAATGTATGATGTAATACCAGATAAGGGAGCATACATTAATTACGTGAGGCGTTTAGGAGGGGGAGGGGTCAAGCCGATTCTCATCCATTCTTACGTGGGGGAATGGGGGGGAAGTATGACGTATTTTTTTCCGCATGATGCTGATTCTAGACTACGATCTTAGTAATCTTAAATACTCGTCTTATCTAATTGTGAAGTAAAAATAATTAAACAAATCGTTTTTAATTTATAATAAATCCAACGCAATGAAATATAGATTAACATATTTACACTGGAAATGCGCATTTAGAACAATTTCACATGAGGTTAAAGAGTGGAGGTCAAGCCAAATCTCACGGTATTTCACTAAAGGGGGAGTCTAAAAATCGCCAAAATCAACTCACGTAATTCATGTCTGCCCCCTAATACGTAAAATAATATAATTCAATAAGTAAATACGGAATTTGACAGGCATACTTTACTGCTTACTACATGGATTCAGTGAAATCGATTATGTACCGACGAAGCTTTACTGAAGCATCTACATGGACTGTCACGGACGCTTTACCCCCAATTTCTGCAGATTTACCCCCCAATTTCTGGAATAATCTTTAAGTTAGTAATCTTCTAGGTGGCTCTCCGATGTACCTACACTTTTATTTCATCAGCTTTACAAACAATGTTTAAAAATAATTGATGCTTGGGTTAGGTGAGATCAGCCTGAATTCCCCAGTAACTCATTGTGCATCATCATGAGAGAATCTTTCTCTAGGAGGAAAAATATTTTGATAGCAATGGGAAAGTAAAGAAAATTGATTTAGCATATCTCTATATCCAGGTGGAATGTTCCTTTAAAACAAAATAATTCCTTTTATCTAACATAAGTAATATATGGGGGTCTTTCATCCCATTCATTTAGTTCGTTAACAATTATTTTTAATCCATAACAGTATTTTTTAATAATATGATCATTTTTAGTTAATTATACTACTATTAATCTGAATGCTTGAATTTTTGTTGGTCTCGTCTAAATAGTTTTCTATTTCTATGCTAATATTGCCCAGTGTTACTTTCGAATCGGCTTCATAATGCATTCATTTCCCTGCGAATGGCCATTTTGTGAAGAGTAAACTATGTTAGGAATCTGGGAATAATCTTCTTTTCATCTTTCAAACGACCTTGTTCTATTGCTGGAAAGGATAATTTTATCATGTTTGGTTTGTGTACGTCACTGAAGAAATATTCACCCAACGTTACATATCACTTGGCAAGTCCCCAAAAATTCCATTTTAGGTGCACTTACATGCTTAAAGGGATTAATTTATCTCAACACGACTTGATGAATTGTATGGAAT